>NC_143571.1:73630151-73933181 GCF_054136105.1 Typopeltis vanoorti
TAGGAAATGATTATCAGACATACAAAAATGTATTGGAAAAATTTGGAGAAAAGAGCCAAGCTAATAATACTGGCAAATACTTGTTGGATTTCTGCTCAGGGCATGACTGGTTATTACTACCACCATGTTCCAACATTAGGGAAATACCTCTGAATTCTCACCATTCAGTTTTATTTCCCTTTTTATATATGGGCACTATTAGAACTCTACTCTAATCATCGGTAATTCGTCCCTCTGTCCAGGCTTTCTGAACTATGCAGTGCAGCTACTGTGACTTTTATACCACCATACTTCAGCATTTCTGGTCGAATATCATCCACTCCTGCTGCCTTTCCACATTTCAAGTCTTTGATGGCTTTTTCTACTTCAAGTATGGAAATGTATTACTGACTGTATGCCTGTTGAGTGTTTTTTACCACTGTGCTATCACTGCTTCTCTCCCAAAATATATGTCATTTTAAAAAAATAACTTGTGTATTTTGAATGTTTTCTGTTGCTTGCATGTCATCTCTCCTGTTCATCTGCCATTGTTTTAGCACTAGTCAGAATTCAGGAACTTACTGTATAGCTACTTATGTGTGTAGACCTAAGTGTTTTATTTTATTGAGAGTTTATGTTGATGTGGAATGCTTTGACCCACAGTATTTGTTGATAGGGACACACAAAAAATTGATCTCCTCCACATAGAGGATGATTCAAGACAATTGTTAGAACTGAAAACCTGTGTGAAAATGGTCATGTGTTACTGATAAAATGTATGAGTTTTTTCTTTGTGCCTCTTAGATTAACAAACACTTATATTAGTGTTTATTAGACTAAGTCAGCAAAAGTTGGTCGATTGGTAGAGCCTCTGCTACTAATGGCTCACTTAAAGTTAAGCAAGTTTGAGCACGGTTGATGGTTGGAAGGAGATCATTCGTTTGATGCTGTTGGCACACTCTCCGTCGATGAGTCTTTGGGCTCCCTGGAGGTGTTGCATAATAATAACACTAATATAAGTAATGACATATCAGCTTGCTTCTACATTGGTAGTTAAACAGAGTAAAATTTATCGATAGTGTTAACAGAAGTTTTTAAATTGATCCATAATTAAGCATGCAACTATGATATATCCTGTGACTTAGGTTAACACCTGACTAGCAACTTATTTGCCTGATTGGTGAGCTAGCATAAAATTTTTAAATACCTGGTAATTGGGTCAGGACTTGATTAGAAATTAATGCAGGAGTTATTAGTAAGATATTTTTGTTGTGCTAATCTCATTGTCTTATTTTGGGGTGCAGTATTAGATGATGATTTCTAAAGATTGAATTCTTGTCATATGCACTTTTTTTTTTTTTTTCAAGTTTAAAAAAATCATCTAAAATATAAATTTCATTTTTACTTCACACACAGAGCTTCAAGACCACATTAACAGGATAGATAATATAATTAAAGAAATATATAATGAACAGTCTCTTCAGAAGGTAAGTGTTTTAATTTCATTATACATCTGGAAAAAAAATTGCTGTTTTCAAGATTTCAACAGAATACAGCTAATTTTCCACTTTCCTTTAGTTAGCAAACTCCATTAGTAAACTTGCTCATTGGGATTAAAACATTAAAAGAAAAACAAATTCTAGCCAGAAGCCCGAATACAACAAATATGTGACAGTGTGCCATATAAGTTGACAGTATTATTTATTTATTTGTTATTGCATAGTCCTCAAACTGCATGAAGTCAAAGACTCCTCATGGGAAGCCTGCACTAGTCATTATTATTATTATTATATTATTATTATTATTATTATTATTATTATTGTTCCGGGCAACTCCAAGGAGTTGACAGACTCATCGAGGGAGGCCCTAACATCATGTCAAGAACAACTATTCGACATTGACACAGTATCTATCATACCTTGCCTTGAACTCATTCACGGTCGTAGCACCCACAACAGACTCTGGAAGCTTATTCCACTCATTCACCACTCTCCAAGTAAAAAACCTAGCTCTAACACTCTTGCCCAGCTTCCATGCATGGCCCCTAGTCCTCCCACCACCAGTCATATTTTCAAAAATATCTTCTGGATCAATCTTTGAATGTCTCAATCATATCACTCCTTCTTCGCCTATCATCCAATCTCTGCAACCCACAAATCTTCAACCTATTCTCATAAGGTTCATTCCACAGACCTTCTATCATCTTGGTCACTCGTCTCTGGATCCTCTCCACTTCCTCCCCATCACGAAGAAACCCTAGTGCCCATAACTGGGCACAGTAGTTCAGATGGGGTCTTATCAAGGCTCGATACAGAGGAACAACAACTTGTTTGTCTCTGCATGTTAAAGTATTTTTCAGAAGCCAAGTGATTTGATGAGCTGATTTAGTCACTTTTGCAATGTGCCCCCTAAACTTCAATTCCCTATCCACCAACACTCCCAAATCCCTGGCCTCATCAATCTCCTGGAGTACGGTTCCACCAATGCGATATACTGCTGCTATTCTTTTCACCCCAAAGTGCATAACCTTACACTTTGCTACATTAAATTGACATCCATTTTTCCTAACCCAGTCCTCCAAACTAACCAAATCATCCTGTAACATTTTGACATCCTGTGCACTCACAATTGCTCTACCCAACTTTGCATCATCAGCAAACAAGTGAACACTTCCTCTCAAATCCTTTCCTATATCATTTCCATTTTATCTCCTTTCAAATCATTCGTACCTGCCACAACAATCATTTCTTTCGCCTTTCCCTTTTGCTCTCTAATAGACTCAGTTACATCCTTTATGGTCGCACCAGGTTGGTACGATTTTGTCAAATCCTCTACTAACACACCTCGTACTAATGAGTCTCCATACAGCACTCTATCCTTCATTTTGTTCATGTTCACACTCATACGCCTATTTTTCCTGTCATACTTTTTATTATTGGCTGGTTCATTCAGTCGACTTTTGCTCATACGCTCCAGCTGCTGTTTTGCCCTTTGTATCGCACCATTCAACAACGCGATCTCACTCATTGCATCTATCTCATCTTTTTTATTCTCTGTAAAACCATTAATACTATCATTCACACTTTCTACATTCACACTCTCACAATTCTCTGGTACAACCTCGCCGTTTCTTGTCATATCCCTATTTTCTTCATTCTGAAGTTTGACAAAAATATCACACTCACGATCCGAAATACACTTCAATTCCTCATTCTCCCTACATTTTCTACACACATTCACTCCTTTATTATCATCTAACCACACTCTGACCACACTCCGCAAAGCGTACATTTTGCAGATAGTACACTGAATCATCTCCTTTACATTACCGTTCTTGAAAGAAGATGGCAAACCATCATTACTGGCCGCCATTTTCCTTTGTACTGGTGCCATACTAGTAACATATTTTATCAAATTATAAATTATATACACCACAAACACACAAACAGACGCACTAACAAAGCAAGGCAAACAAAACTACGCAATATTAAAGTAAATTTATCAACGATAACTGAAAATAACACTTATCTTATCAGGAGCTTTCACGAACACTACACACTACCAATCCCTCTAGCGGCGACTTCCCGACATAGATTATGTTATAAAACACTTTAGTACACTAACTACACTAATAAAACTACTATAATATACTAAAATTACACAATTAAATCTAACAAAATATTAATAAATCAACAAAAATCACAAATCTTTCAGGAGCTCTCCCACAGTACGTTCTTTCACCAGCTAGCCTCGACACCAGACCTCAATTATTATTGATACAATTCCTTTCATGCCTCTCCTTAAAGTCATCCATGGACAAAGTGCACATAACTACCTCTGGAAACCCATTGCACTCATTTGACTTCTCTTCATACAAAAAAAATCTAGCTTACACCCTTGCTTGCCAACTCTTACACTTCCATAGGTCTGTTGTTTGCTCCCACTAGTCATATTTTTTATGTGGCTCCCACCCACAAAAGATTTTTATGTAAACCTATAGTACTTTTGTGTTGTGGATATGCTAAGGATTTTTTATATTTTTTTTAAATTTATTTTTTACATAGTGTGTAAACCCTGCTTTAGAGACCAAACATGAAACTTTTTCAAGCCACACTCCAATAAGCAGATCAGTGGTTTCATACTGAATGATGAAATTCATCTCTCACTAAAAGACAATCATATAAACATCCATGCCTACAGCTTCTTGGTTGAAGAGCAGATATGCTAGCCACTTGGCCAACAGGTCAATATAGTGAAAAAATTTTTAACATCCATTCTGTAAAACCCTTTTAGTAACTTATATGTTTCTGTGATATCCCTTCTTTTTTGCCTATCATCTAAATTTTGCAACCCATAGACTGTCCTTACGTTTTGTGGGTTACAGTAGTCTATCCCTATGAGGATAGGCTGTCGAGCTTAATAGATGATTCCCATCTATTAAGAGTATTCCCATCTATTAATAGATTCCCATCTATTAAGAGAATACAAAGAGTATTCCCACAGACACAGTCACTATTTTGGTCAATTGCATCTGAATCCTGTTTATCACTTCATTATCACTTTCTTGCATTACATTTATGTAATACTGTACTTTTTTCATCCCACAGTGCATAATGTTATACTTTGACACATCGAAATGGAAACCATTATTCTTGCTGAAACTGTTGAGATTATTCTGCAAGATCTGTGTATCATCTTAATTAACTATTACTTTCCTCAATTTTGCATTGTCAGCGAGCAACTGGAAATCCCCCCTTCCTCCCCTCCAAATCATTCCTAGTATCATTAATATGCAAACAATAGCTACAGAACAAGTTCAGAGCCCTATGGCACACCTCCATCTGTCCACCCATCACCCTCTCATCCATGTTATCAGCTTTATGTTCATTTTCATTTGTTCAACTTACATAATAGAATTCATGCAACATCCTGCAGAGTCTAGCAATATCATAGTGTAGCCATTACTCTTATTTAGTCAGGGGAATAAAGAGGAATAGTAATGACCAGTTCAGTGAGGCTCACCATGAAAGTGCATGTAAAGGCAATTGTAGAAACAGAACATATTTGAGAAAGTGATAGGAGGAAGTCTATGGGATGGGAATCATCTATTAAGCAGATTACCATCTTCTTAGAGAGGTTTTGGATGCATCACTCTGAATGTGTCCTCAATGTGAGGCACCTGTTTGTGTGTGGAGGGAACTTCCCAGAGATGATATATTAGTTCTTTTCATTCTTTCTCTATGCTTTTCTTCCCATATTTCACTGTACTTCTCCTGAGTCCTTTTTACTATCCTATCTTCCAGACCACCATCACTGAGATCCAATCCCTTGTTGTCTATTTGCCATACAGTGTGACCCATGGACATTCAAAAAGGGGATGGAGGGATCCTGGTAGGCTTGCACTACTCTGGCCTTTGCAAGTTGGGCCTGGTGGGCTTGTCTGCAGGGTTTAGCAGTGCTGCAGTAAGTCTCCTTCCTGTAGTACCAATATAGTGTGCAGGTTAGCCCTGCACACCAGCTTGCTAGAGTGGATGTCTATGTGCGACTCCATGGTAGGTGAGGAGCTCTGATGCTGAATCAAACTCCTCATGAGAAGGAATGATTTTTCATTCTCTTGTTTATCAGGGAACCCTCAACAAGTTCAAATCAGGTTCATAAAAGATAGAATCATTAACAGAAAACAAAAGGAAGAAATGGAAAAACATCAGAAACTGTAACAAATACACCACTCTTCTTAATCTAACATTGAACAGGAGAACATCCAATTGGGAAAATGTCACTTCTCTTCATCGAGAAGGATTTGGAAGGGTTGGCAGATCTCCAAAATCTGTAAAGAAATTGCATTCAGGAGATTCAGCTCTGATGCTGAATCAAACTCCTCATGAGAAGGAATGATTTTTCATTCTCTTGTTTATCAGGGAACCCTCAACAAGTTCAAATCAGGTTCATAAAAGATAGAATCATTAACAGAAAACAAAAGGAAGAAATGGAAAAACATCAGAAACTGTAACAAATACACCACTCTTCTTAATCTAACATTGAACAGGAGAACATCCAATTGGGAAAATGTCACTTCTCTTCATCGAGAAGGATTTGGAAGGGTTGGCAGATCTCCAAAATCTGTAAAGAAATTGCATTCAGGAGATATCCTTATTGAAGCAGCAACCATGACTCAGTCGGAAAAATTATTCCTCCTCGATGTTCCCATCAAGGAGGAATAATTTTACAGTCATAAGAAAAATCATAAGAGTTTACAATCATAAGAAGAATCCTCATACATAGGGATGGACACTTGGTTCCGACCAAGAACATCGTCTTTACCTTCAACAAACCAAAAGTTGAGATAACCAGAGCAGGTTATCTGAACTCTCCAGTAAGGCTCTGTATCCCAAACCCTTTACATGGCTTTAAATATCAGAAATGATCATTCTTAAGAACTGCCTGTCATGGCTCTGCCATCTCTGCCCAATGTGGCAGTAAAGATCGTAAGAATAAAGACTATAAGAGAAAAAAACACAGAAATGTACTAACTGTGAGTAAGACTACCCAGCATACTTCTGAGCCATGCCTGAGCCATTTTTTTTTAATCTCCAAAAGGAGATTAAAAAAAAATGATAATGATAATAAAAATTAAAAACAGAGCACATTGCCTATCAAGAGGCAAAGAGGCAGCATACAACAACAACATCTGCTAAACCCTCTTGCAAGGCAACTGTAAAGAACTGTCATTAGAGATGTTGACATGTATATCAACTATTTGCACTTAATACCAATGTAAAAGCAGTTGTTACTATTCTCATTTGGAATTCTAATACCAGTATGCTGCTCTTAAATAACTATCACATCCCTGAGTGATATGACATACTTGTGTCTCTTAGAGTGAATCAAAGAGAAAAATTAATATGGACTCACTCCTAAAGACATGCCAGAAACAGTCCTACTACATGAAATCCTCTTATTAAAAAAATAATGGTGCACCATAGAGGTTCAAAGACATGCCTTCAGACCCTTTAACCACCTCACCAGCCATTATGGATCAAATACGCATCCTCATATGCTTCGTATCCATCATATATTTCAATGTAATATCAATGGTATTATAAGTTTAATATGCACTTCGCATCCATGATAACTTTGACGTCTATAGACGTCTTGGCCAGTAGCGTGTTAATAGATAGTCCATCAGTAGATAAAATGGATACCTGTCCCTTCCCCACAGGAAGATAAAACAGTTAATATGCAGAGTGCCCTAGAGGAAGTAGAATTTGATGATGTCTTGGTAAATTTCCATAAGAAGAAAAAATGGTGGACTCTTGGCCATCCATAAATCTCAAAAAAGAAAAAATCATATACTAATGAAAAAAAAATTTTTCAACTTTGGAATCCAGATGATACCACCAAAAAGAAATAATGAAAACAACCCTTCAATCAATATGCTTGTGCCTTGGAAACACCTGAAGCCGAGAGATGATCCAACATTACAAAATGTTACCATCATTCTTAAGGACAGGACAGAGGATGGACCAGCCCATAGGAGATTCACCAACCTTGTTACCAACCAATTCCCCTTCCAGCAACTCCCACTTAATAACAACATAAAAGCAGTTGCTTCCAAACTCTCAGTTGGAATTCTAATAACAGTATGCTGCTGCTGTTAAACTTTTTATTATATATTCATAATCCTGATGACTTGCACCAGATATTAATATTTATCGCATTTGTCCTGCTATAGGCTATTGTATCTATTCTTTTCTCCTAATTTTACAGGTTCCATCCTCAGGCCTATATATTTGATGTTTTACTATGCTACATACATTAAAAGCAAGTTTTCTTTTTGATGTATATTGTTAACAAAGTGTGTGTGTGTGTGTGTGTGTGTGTGTACACATACACACACATAGTAATATATATTACTGTATTAAAAATGCTAGTGACCACTCAATCACCAACTCACTCACACACAACACACATTCACAACCTTGAATCTGATATTGGGTCAAATCTTTTCTGATATTAAATACAAAATATCTGCACAGGCAGAAGTTAACATATTTCGGTCAGTCTCAAACAGACAACAGAAAATTTGGCAGCTCTTGTTCTGGCAAGCCAAAACATGTATCTTCCATATTAATCGAGTGATTGAGTTAATATAAGTTCTCTCTAAAAGGAAACAGCAGCAACAGATTGCTTTGCACTTAATCACATAAGAAAATGACAACTCATACCTGTGTCTTCAACTACTTCACTGTAAGCATATTAAATTTCTGTTTAAAGGCAGACATTAAAAACATGAATAGTGTATCTCATAAGCTTCAACTAATTAGTCACTGTAATGGAATACAGCTATTTTAGAACAATCCTGTGCTTTGACTTGACAGCTGTCAGTTCAATAAACACAGAAAATAGCTTTCTATCTGATCTTCAAGTTAAAAATCCGAACAGTGAAGATACATTAAATTCTCAACAGAAACTTCAATAATAAGGAATCCACAAGAATCAACTATTATGCATTCCTTATATTATTTTCTTTATTTCTTAAAGGGAATAATTCATAACTCTTCTTTTTCTATCCATTCCATTTTTGTGCCCTCTCTATATATATTAAAAGAATATATATTCTCTTTATCATGTCTCCGTCAACTGTTTATTCCACACCACAGTAGAGCATGCACTATATTCCGTGATTTGCGATTGCATGAATGACATCATAGCAGCCGAGTATCCCAAAATACAAAGGGAAGTTTTTTGTAATCACAGTCTGAATATGTTTGTTGGCAGTGCAATGAAATTTCTTTCCCTCATGATGACTATTTCATGCACTCAGTATAAAAAAACATTTACAAGAATTTTAATTGCAATGATGTAGGGGGGTACATACATCTCATCATCACTTCTTATTGTTGTTGCTGCTAAATTGAAAATCTTATTCCACTGGTGATGAAAACCATGAGGTGTGGATAGGCTTAATGACTTTGCTGGTCAACTAATAGCAAAACTACAAGTACTGGTACTGTATTTTTCTTATATCAGAATATCATTTTAACAAACATAATTATCAAGATAATGATATTTGTACACAGCTTTTATTCCAGTTTTCATCAACTAAACTAACAACAATATCTTTCATAAATGAAATCATGTAATGATATTTAAATATCTTTACACTTCATATCCATCCCTCCTGCTTTACATATTTCTCATGATGACCTTCATTATCATATTGCAGTTACCATGATGATATTCGACCAGAAATGCTAAAGTATGGTGGTATAAAAGTCTTACAGTGGCTGCACTTCATAGTTCAGAAAGCCTGGACACAGGGACGAATTCCTGATGATTGGAGTAGAGCTCTCATAGTACCCATATATAAAAAGGGAAATAAAAGTGAATGTGAGAATTACAGAGGTATTTCCCTACTGAGTGTTCCTGGCAAGACTTATGCAAACATACTTGAGAAACGGTTGAGAAGGATTGTGGAAGAGAAGTTTGGTGAAGAACAAGCTGGATTCAGGCCAGATATGGGCTGTCAGGATCAGATCTTCACTTTATGACAAATAGTTGAGAAAGCATGGGAATATAACAATGATCTGTATTTAAGTTTTGTCGATCTGGAAAAGGCATATGACAAGGTGCGAAGAGAGAAGCTATTCAATATGCTATATAGATATATGGTGTCAATGGGTCATTATATCAAGCAATACTTAGTCTTTATTTCAGTTGTAAGTCAGCAGTTAGAATTGAAGGAAGTACAGGAAGATGGTTTAATGTTAAATGTGGTGTGAGACAAGGATGTACATTATCCCCTCTGTTATTCATTATCTATATACATCACATTTTGAAGGAAAGTGGTATTAAACATATCAGAATTTGAGATGTTAATGTCAGCGCTTTGCTTTATGTGGACGATATTATACTTCTGAATAAATCCGCTACAAGTTTACTAGATTCCCTGACTAAATTGAATAACTGTTGTAATAGATATGGTATGAAGGTCAGCAATAAAAAGACAAAGACAATGAAAATAGGTAGAATCGTTGAAAATGTCAACTGCGTTGTGAACAGAGAACATGTGGAACAAGTGAAACATTTCAGCTACTTAGGCACGCTTTTTAGTGAAGATGGTAAGTTAAATATGGAAATAGACAACAGAATCAACAAAGCTGGTAGTAGGAAGTCAACTGAATAAATTTATATGGAATGAGAGAGATATTAGTCAGGATATTAACTTATTAACTTAAAATCAAGATATTGACTTATGGATCTGAGCGCTGGGTCAGAAGTAAAACACTTGACCAAAGACTAGAGACCGCAGATATGAGAGTCCTGAGAAAGATTAGAGGCCTGAATAGATGGCATCAATGGCAATATCATATTAAAAACGAGGATATTAGGAAAGAACTTGACATTGTCAGCATCCAGGAATGCATTAGCAGAGCTAATCTCAGGTGGTATAGTCACTTGAACAGAATGGGCGAGGAAAGATTAGCAAAACAAGTGTTCTCTGCCAGGTTGGCAGGAAAATGACTCAGAGGAAGACCAATATATAGGTTGATTGATACGGTACAATGTGCCTTAGACGACAAAAATATGAGATCTGATAATGTTGGCGTCTTGACAAGTAACAGACTGATTTGGAGGAAAATTGTAGATAGGAAATTAGTAATGATGTAGATTTTTCATGTAGTACTATCATATCCTGTACACCTCTTGAGGGTACATGTCAGGAATTTGATGATGATGATGATGATGATGGTTTGAGAGCTGGGTTAGAAGTAAAACACAAGACTAGAGACTTGAGATATGAGAGTTCTGAAAAGATTAGAGGCCTGCACAGATGGTATCAATGGCAATATCGTATTAAAAACGGGGATATTAGGAAAGAACTTGACATTATTAGCATCCAGAGCTAATCTCAGGTAGTCTTACTTAAACAGAATAGGAGAGGAAAGATTAGCAAAACAAGTGTTCTCTGCAAGGTTTGCAGGAAAAAAGACCCAGAGGAAGACCAAGATATAGGTGGAGTGATACAGTAAAAAGTGCCTTAGAAGATAGAAATATAAAATCTGATAATGTTGGAGTCTTGACAGATAACAGATTGATTTGGAGGAAAATTGTAGATAGGAAGCTAGTAATGATATAAATTTTTCATGTAGTGCTATCATATCCTGTACATCTCTTGACAGTACATAGCAGAAATTTGTTGATGATGATATATATCAATTATATATAATTGATAAAAATCGGAGGGGATAATCTTTAGCCCACCCATGATACCAACATACTATAGGTTTACTAATAACCTTTCGTAAGTGGGAATCACATAAATACACACACACACACACAGAGGTGGTGGTGGGGGGGGAATTCTGATGAACACCTAGAACAAAAATTATTTTAAAGCAACTGATATAACCACAAGAAAGAACATATCTTAAAATCCTTTAACCCTCACGTTTCATCAGATTTTAATCATTTGTTCTTTTCTTTCTTGTGGTTATATCAGTTGCTTTAATATAATTTTTTGTTCTGTGTTTATCAGAACTTTCCAGATCCCCCCCCCATATATATACAGGGATGTCCTATAACTCCTGAAATATTGCTGCAATAATTCATAAAAATCAGTAAAATTGGTATATTAGAGTGCAGTTTGCATAAAAGTGAATTGCAAGGAGGGGGGATTTTTTTTTTTTGCAGAGAAAAGAGTTGGTTCAAATTTTCACCAATACAGGGTGCTGTACCACATCTCTCATTTGCAAATGAGAGTTCTATAAAATGCACGGTGTATACTGCTGGCAGCTTGCAATGAATGCATGTGAATTCCCGTGGATAAGGCATTGTTAGTGAAGTTGTTTTATGTAAGTGGGGAACGGTAAGTGGAAGTTTTACGAAAGTTTCAAACACAGAAAAGAATGAAGAAAGGTCGAGGTCCTATCACTCTTGCCAGACTACAGTCTCTAATACAACATTTTGAAGAAACTGGAAATTTGTTAGATTGCTCTTGCACTGGCAGACCAGTGTTATCCGAAGCTCATACCAGTGTTGTGGTATCCGAGATGAATGCCCTAGCAGCACAATCAATAAGCGGTGCACATGAAGCTGCAAGAATCGCAGTCATAGCGAAAATGTCCATATTCTGCATCCTTCATGGTTTGTTAAACTCGTATCCATACAAGCTGCAATCTCTTCACCAGCTGTTATCAAGTGATACCACTAAGAGGAAGGAATTTGCAACGTGGGCTTGTGCCTGCAGAAACTTTGAACAATTACTGTAGAATGGGTTTCCTGCATATGATTAAATAAATTTTCAATGCTATTCTGACTGTTATGCTGTTTTTGCTCTGTATTGGTAAAAATTTGAACTAAATTTTTTAATATCATATTATAATATCTCCCTGCCAAAAAAATCCCCCCTCCCTCCTTGCAATTTGCTTTCATGCAAACCACACTCTAATATACCAATTTTTCTGATGTTTATGAATTTTTTAAATTTTGGGACTTATGGGACACCCTATATCAGTGTTTCTCAATGTGGGGCATACACCCCACAAGGAAGCAATTAGAAAATGATTTTGCAATCGTCACCTCATCACTGATATACTCAAAACACTCACCATTGTTGCCAGGTGGGGGAGGGGCATCAAAATCTTTGAGGCGTTGAGGTCTGGCATGATCCAAAAATTGTTGGGAAATACTGCCCTATATGCATGTGTGTGTGTGTATATACAGGGTGTTTCAAAAAGAATGACCCGATTTCAAATAATCAAATATGAGAACACAAAACGCCTTCTGTTGACTAGATGCCATCTTCTCATTAACTAAGTGTAGCGGCTATTTGGGTGCTAGTAGTGGCATCTAACAGTTGTCATATCAAACTCTGGGCCGGGGCGTTCACAAGTTACAAGTCTCATTCATTTGTGGTTTGTGGTTGCAGAGATATACAATTTTCAAATTGGGACATTCTTTTTGAAACACCCTGTATATATACGAGGCGGTATCAAAAGGTTTCGAGACTAGCTCTGTTTACGAGAAATTACTTTATATATCTACATTTACACACTATCACCTTCAAAATATTCCCCTTGCATATCAGTAAGGGGACTCCCAGTTCTTGCCACTTCTGGAATGTGTCCTGGAAGTCTTCTTTTCACAGCATGTCAAGCACCTTTTGTGATTCACACTGGAGCTCTGCAGTGGTGTCAAAACGGTGACTTTTTAGATGGATCTTCATCTTTGGGAGAGCCAAATCTGGTGAGTAGGGTGGGTGCGGAAGCGAGATCATGTTGTTTCTGGCAAGAAACCCACGTGTGAGGAGAGCTCGGTAACAGGGTGCATGGTCATTGTCGAGCATCCAGTTTTTCGTGCGCCACAGATCTGGTCGCTTTCGCCAAATGTCCTCCCTTAAATGCCTTAAAACCTGGCAGTAGAACTCGCTATTGACGGTCTGGCCCCTGAGGATGAATTCTCGATGCACAATGCCACGAATGTCGAAAAAGATGATGAGAATGCACTTGGTTGAGCTGCGGACCTGCCTCGCCTTTTTCAGTCGTGGAGATGATGGGCTCTTCCACTGTGAAGAATGTTGCTTCGTCTCAGGGTCGTACCCGTATACCCAAGTTTCATCACTTGTAATGAACCTCGACATGAAGGATGGGTCATCCACGGCATGCTGACAGAGTTCTTGGCAGACTTCGACGCGGTCTTCTTTTTGCTCCTGGGTCAGCAGCCTGGGGATAAACTTGGCAGCAACACGGCGCATGTTCAAATCACACATGAGGATTGCCTGGACTGTTCCATATGACACGCTGGCAATGGCAGCAATGTTGTGGAGTGTTCTCTGACGATCCTCATGCACAAGTTGCCGAATGGTTTCGACATTTTGGGGGTTGAGCTCATTGAAGGTCTTCCTGATTTCTCATCGTTTTCTAGTGATGTTCTTCTGCTCTTGAAGCACGCAGGCCACTCAAAACACCTCGAACGACTCATTGCAACTTGCCGAATCATGTCAAACGTCTCTGTGGCAGATTTACCAAGTTTCATGCAGAATTTCACGTTTGCTGTTTGTTCTAACTTGCTGTCCATGATGAAATCGCAGATGTGGTAATGCAGGTGGTCAGAATAGCATCAGTTGCACAGCTGCTGATGTACATAGAACGATGTCTTTGGCACGCTGACTTATGAAGGTAGGTGCTCTCTGTGACTGTGCGTGCAGCCTTGTGCTGCCATCTGTTGGTGCGTTACAAACCTAGTCTCGAAATGTTTTGATACCACCTCGTGTATATATATATATATATATATATATTGTTTAATTTCATTTCTTCCACTTATTGTTTGAGTGTTTTTGTGTGTGTTATTAATTTTGACATTGTTTTCTTGAAAATGTCTGTGACAGAGATGAAATATTGAAACAATTAAACCTGCTGTTTAATTATTTCTCTTTGTGCTGTAGTTATTTTATTAAAATATTGTATTATTAGTGTAAACAGCACCTAAGCATAATATGCATAAATATGCATAATTAATTCAAGCTTTAATCTATACGGCTGAACTATATGGAATAATTTTCACTAAGATACATATAATTGCATCACTACTGTTAAATTGTGAATAAAGAATTTTATGGTTATTAATACTTCATTCATGATTTAACATGAATTCCATATCCTGAACTAATTTTGCTCCTAAGTAAATTCTAATTTAAATACTTACTGTTATTTTTTTATTGAAATAAAAAAAATTGTAATTTTTTTGTTATTTATTCTGTATAAATTCTTTATATAACTTGTAAATGTATCCCAAGTGAACTATAATATATGCATTTTATTTGTTGTTACGGAAAGTGAAAGTAATTCTAATGGACTCTGCTAATGTGATTTGATTGATTGCTATCAGAAAACTAAGTTATTTTTAGATAGCACGTGCCTTAGCGTTGGGGAACTGTCTAACGATCACATGAGAATTTTCATTGTAAACTGAACGAGTGGAAAAAAAAACAAGTTTGGGCGGGAAAAAGGAAGGAGAGAGGTGATATAGGAAGAAGGAACCAGGAAGGTAGATAGGTAGTGAGACGTGACCTAACCTGAGATCGAATGTCACAACAAAGATTTGGAAGCTTGTTCCGATTTTAATGAATCTTACTTCGAACTCATATTTATTTATAGTTTCCTGTCACCATGTAAAGGAATTTACTTGAGTGAAAGGATAATAATATGATCGAGATTCATCGTAAGACAAGTTATTACGAGCAAGAAAATACCTTTTCCAGTCTTAACAAATAAGTTATTCAGCTTAGGGATACTATAAGTTTTGTGGTGCCTATAGTGGAAGATTATCGAGTGTCTAGAAGTGGACTGAACCTTTTAAGAACTATTTTAATCCTCTGATAGATACTGAAGTTGCCAGTTAAGTGTTGATAAAATTGAAGTATATGATTATTCTATGAGACTGAAAAGAATTAAATTTCAAGAGCTTAGCTGAATATTGATGTTGTTTAAAGTGAAACTAAGTTGAAATCATAACAGATGAGAATTGTGAAAGCCTTAAACATAAGTTCTAGCAATAAATGATATACTTAGCTGAGTAGAATCTAATTTCTTTATAGAATGCATAAATTGTTTTCTAATTGTATTGATCTTAATAGAGTTCTTGTTTCTTATGTAAGAATAATTTTGTGAGAGAATTAAATATCTTGTTTAACTTGATTCTTATGCTTGCCTAATTTCAGTTTCATTGCACCGCTGATTAAAATACAAATCTTGCCAGAAACCCTATGTATAAGTAAGAAAATTTCAGCCTATAGTAAGTTCACGTTGTTGTTGTGCTATTTGATGCTTGATTCCTTCACAATAATTGTGTGAATCCAAACATAGAATGCTGCAGCATAATAATAATTTTCTTTATGTTTGAATGTGGGGTCAACCAACAGCTAGCAAATATAAGATTGGATGAAAGACAGACACAACTTCCAAAGATACATAATATACTCAGATTCATAAAGTTCTCCACAGACAATAAGATATCTAAAGCTATAAAGTCATCCAGGGTGTTTCATCTCCCTAATCCAACATGTTCTCCCAATTATTGAAGCTACACTTCTGTTGGATTCCAAGCCACATTGGGATTAAAGGAAATGAGGCTGCAAATACTATATCTAGGTCAGCCCATTTTTCAAGCTTTCCATCTGTCTGATCCATAAACCAATTACAGGCAGATCATAAGACAGACTTTTATCCCAGTGGCAGTCATGCAGTCATCATGGAATAAAGAGACCAGTAATAAGCTCTATCAAATCAAGCCTGATATCAAACTGTGGAAGTTTAGTCTACATAGGGACCATGAAAAGAAAGTTGTTCTTGCTCTGCTCCACATAGTCATCTATCACACTCCTTCTTGTTGAGGGGTGATGACATACTTATTTCCATGTTGTGTGATGACTGGCTAACCATCATTCATTTTTGACTGCCCTAATATCACCAAAGAGTGCAATCATTATTTTAGTCACATTCATAATCTGCTTAGTCCTACACACTCAGGCAGATTTTAACGGATTTGGGAAGTGTCACCACGGCTTCTAAATTAAATTTTTACAGAGCATCATTGCTTAGTATCTTATATAAATTATTTAAGTATTAGTTTTATTACTTTAAGTTATTATATATATGCTTTTAAAACTTTTTATGAAATTTTCTACACTTTTTATACTCCTTTTTACATATGTTTTCTTCACATCTTTTGCATTTGCTTTTCTAGACTTTTTTTATCTGTTTATGCTTTTAGATAATTTTTAGACCTATACATGCCTTATTTATTACATTGTGTATCAGCACAGCATGATACCTGTTCTTGCACCATTAAACCCAAAACAAACAAACCCCAAATGATGTGAGAACAGCATTTTGAGATTTGGCAGATTTTGGATATATGAAATTGAGCACAGCAGAAGTAGAGTTTGACTGAAAAAGAATACTAAGTTTTTTGGAGGCTGAGGAGGCTATGAATATTATGTGTTAGTACCAGAATAATCCATATGTAGAAGCCAAACCATGAGGAGAAAACTGATCTTGATTAGTGATATGAACATTTACATAAGTACAATGGAGTGAAGTAAGATCTTTCTTGTAGGAAATAAGATGGCTATGGTTTGATTGCATCGAAATTCACTAGATTATCTTCGCTCCATTCCCACTTGAGTTATTTTTTAGTTAGTTATTTTTAATTTTTATGGTGCAAAGACATCAAAGGTCATACTACACCAGGACACAGGTTACAGCAGTACATATGGTAAATGGTTAGTAGGAAAATCACAAACATCTGTGCTCCTGCATGGATTTGAACCCACAGCCTCCTGTCTGGAGAGCAAATACACTAACCACTCAGCCAACCAGGCCAGCACCCACTTGAGAATGATGAGATCAGTGTTTTAGACATTTGTTATGGATCTTCAAGATCCATAACTAACTAAGCTTGAATCATTTGAGTAAAACATTTCTCAAAATGAAAAGGAATGGACAGTATTCTCATCATCAAAACTGTGATATAGAAGTGTGTGTGTGTGTGTGTGTGTGTTAGAGAGAGTGAGAGAGATAACACAATATTCCCTATGGTATTCCAGCATTCATAAAGAAATTTGATATGGGGACAACTGTCTGCTATGACAAGCATGAAAAACCAGAGTGGAAAGTGGCAATTCATTCACAAATGTCAGGAGGCAAACCATAATATGGCAGCTTGGCAAGAAAGCATTTTTGCAGACAATCAAATAAATGGAAATATCAGTAGTGACCACTGAATTTCTCCAAACCTTTTCCACATCTTATGATTAAAGGTGAGATCTGCTGTAGAACTAGAATGGTGGAATCCATATTGGTGATCACTAAATAACTACAGAGTCACCAGGTAGATATGAAGCTGGATGTTTCCATCATTTTGGAGAGTATTGAGGTGATGGTAATAGGCAATGGTTTGATGGCTAATGTTTTAGGAATAGGTCCTAGACAATGAGACCTATTGGTGCCTATAGTTCCCACATCAAATTTTAATAAGGAAGAAGCAGAGGAATTTTTCAAGGCATTTGAGAAGGCAGCTGACACAAAGAAAAGGTTGTTCCTTGTTGGAGATCTAAATAGCACTGTAGGAAATGATTACCATGTATACAGCAAAATGTTTTTGGAAAATTCGGAAAAAAAAAAAAAGAGCAAAGCTAATAATAGTAGTAAGTAACTGCTGAATTTCTGTTTGGGACATGGACTAGTCATTGCTAACACCAGGTTCCAACATAAAGATGTACACAAATTCACATGAAGAGAACACAAAAGAAATAGAACATTATCAAATATGTTATTTTTGATAATATCTTCATGCTGGTTCAGAATACAAAAGTATATGGAGGATTTGAAATAGGCAATGAATCACCATTTAGTTCTGAGCAGAATAAATTTGAAATTGAACATGTAAGAGAGTTTTGAAAAGGGTCAAAGTTGATCAATTTTCGGAGGTGAACTGTACCTAAATATATCTCCAATACCTAAATATACAAGAAAAAGAAAAAACAGTTTTAAAACAAGAACCAAACCTTGGAGAATCACTGACAGACCCTGATGAAAACATTGAATGATTCAGCTAGAGATTGATATAGTGAAGTTGTCTGCTAAGATCAAAAAATAAATAAATAAAAACTACATGGTGCACTTGAGAAGTTAAAGAGGCACTCAAGGAAAAGAAGAAAGTATATCAAAGTTCTTGGCAAGTTAGGTAAGTCAGCATATGCTCTGAAAGCATACTTAGAAAAATGTAAGAAAATAATTCACTGTGTAAAACTAGCTAAAGAGAAGATGTTGGGAAGAAAGTAAGAAGTAAATATCAAGAGGGTGGCAAAATATCTTGGACTGTTATTGAAAAAGCTTAGAAATGGAGGAAAGAGCATTATAATAGCAATTGGAATAATACCTTCCAGCAAGAATGCCCTCTAGTTGGAAGCCATCCTTGCTTGAAGTTGAGAATGAATGAATGCAATCAATCAAGAAAGGGAGTGAAAGATAGGTTTTTTTTATGAATGTGGCATGATTGGAATTATTTACCTTTTTGGAATGGTAAATGCAATTCACCATTCCAAAAAGGTAAGTAATTACATATACATCTACAAAATAGATCTACAAAACTTAAATATGGTGGTTGGTGTAAGTGATGCAAGTACCTACGTACCTCAATAATGAATCCCTGAAAGTCTAGCAATAATATGTGTATATTTGTGTGCACAGTTCATCTCTGAAACAGCTTCATTTGGATTCTTTTAAAAACTTATCTGCATATTTAGCTTTTCAGTATAATGGTCAGTTTTGTCCTGCTTAAAACTAAATATTGGTTACTTCATATTTTAAATTAATAAGACCTTTTTTTTTATGCAGCTTCTTTCTGTGTGAATCTGTGCACATCTTTATGTTAGAGTAGTGTGTTAGTGATAGTAAAGGTTTATAATTTAGTTTCACATTTACTAAAATTGGTTTTAGTTTAGTAAATGTTTAGCAGGAAGAAAAAAAACTTAAACATTTAATATTGTGGCACCATTACTCAAAGTGTCACATTTAAGGATGAATTAAAAGTTAACTCCTTTTATCCATATAAAGCAGTTTCAGGAATTAGTCCCATGTTATAATATCTGTTTGTTTCTCATAGATATGTCAAAACTGTATTGCTTTTGAAATATGTTTTGACTTTAAATGTTGAGAAATACAGTTATTGCTATTAATTTAGTTATTTTATTTTATATTTTAGGTCCCATATAGACTTCATGCTGTTTTAGTGCATGAAGGTCAAGCGGCATCAGGCCATTATTGGGCCTATGTATATAGTCCTCAAAGAGGCTTGTGGCTTAAATTTAATGATGTCACAGTCACAGAAGCATCTTGGTCAGAGCTTCAAAAAGAATCTATGGGAGGACATCATTATGCTTCAGCTTATTGTCTTATGTATGTTGATAAAAGACATCAAAAGCTGTTTGAAGGTCAGTTTGATATCTTTTTCAAATCTTTATAATATTTTAGTAAATGATTCAATGAATTATAGTTTTTTTTTTTTTTCCCCACTCATGTTATAGTACTTGACAACAGTTATCATTAATTACAATATTAAGTGAAAAAGGAAGACATTAGAAGCAAATACTTATTAAGTAATGGTTCCATTTCACATCTGAAAATTACATACATCTATCATTCAACATTCCATATCTCTGTTGGTTTCAGTAGAACCCTTTGGTTGGAAACACCTGGGTTCTAATCCAGTCTGTCATGTGAAGAATCTTTATCAGCATTTTTCAACCAAAGGTGAGTTAGGCCAGTCTCATATGGAGATGGGTGGAAGCTTCTTCTGAAATTTAGTTTTTCGATTCCCTCAAAACAGGCAAACCAACCCAGTGATCTCATTTTAGACAAATTATGAACTCTACAACCGTGTTAGAAATCATCATCATCAAATTCCTAACATGTACCCTCAAAGGGTATACAGGATATGATAGCACTACATGAAAAATTCACATTATCACTAACTTCCAATCTACAATTTTCCTCCAAATCAATCTGTTACCTGTCAAGACTCCAACATCATCAGATCTTATATTTCTATCTTCGAAGCCATCGTTCCCAACTGGTGGTACGCGTACCCCGTGAAATTGCTGAGATCCATTACCATATCATGTCATCCAATACCAATCGCAGTCATCCAATACTATATCATGCATTTGATCAATGATTTCTGGTGTTGTTACACTTTTGGGACATCCTTCACATGGATCATATTCAAGGCTGATATGGCCACGTTTAAACTCGACAGCCCATTTCTTAATTGTTGAAAATGAAAGAGAAGAGCGACCATAAACTTTTATGAATTTCGAATGAATTTCTTTTGCCATTAAACCTTCTTATACAAAGAATTTTTATAACCACACGATACTCAATTTTATCCATTTCAAGGGATACAGACAACTCTTTTGCTTCAGACAGCTGTATAAAACAAACTACTTGATAGAATGACTTGCAATTTCGCATGGATGCTTATGACAGATGTACCAACTTAGAAAAAAAAAATAAAAAAAATCGTGCCAATACTGTTGCCATCTATTATCGAGGCCAAAAACTTTTCAGACCACCCTAGTAATGCCACTTCACCATACAACTGTAGCGTTTTGAATTGCTTCTCTCTTGGCACCTTGTCATGCTTTTTTTAGATCTACAAAACTTAAATACAGATCTTTGTTATATTCCCATGATTTCTCAACTATTTGTCATAAAGTGAAAATCTGATCCTGACAGCCTCTATTTGGCCTGAATCTAGTTTCTTCTTCACCAAGCTTTTCTTCCACAATTCTTCTCAACTGGTTCTTAAGTATACTTGCATAAATCTTACCAGGAATACTCAGTAGAGAAATACCTCTGTCATTCTCACATTTAGTTTTATTTCCCAGGCCCTTGATGGCTTTTTCTGTTTCAAGTATTGATATGTATTCCTGATTGCATGTCTGATCAGTGTTTTTTACCACTGTGTTGTCATCGATTGTTTCATTTAGCAATTTTTCAAAGTAATTACTCCATACTTTGAAAAATTGCCACATTCTTGATATTTATTTTCGATGTTCTTACCAAAGTCTTCCCATGGCTTTTGTTTAGCTAGCCCCACACAGTGTTTAGCTTTCTTACATTTCTCTCTGTATTCTTTAAGAACACAAGCTAACTTATTTGCCAGGAACTTTTGATATGCTTTCTTCTTTTCTTTCACTTCCCCTTTAACTTCCTGTGTCCACTATAGAGCACTGATTTTTCTATCCTTGCAGATAACCTAATGCCACCATCTCTCCACATGCCTCTCTGGCTGAATCCATCAATGTTTTCTTCAGGACTTGCCACTGAATCTTTAAGGTTTGGTTCCTGTTCACAAACTTTTTTTTTTTTTTTTAAATAATGTCTGTGTATTTTACAGTTCGCATCTGAGAGCTGCTCAACTTTTATTCAGTTTAAAATTTTCTTACATGTTCTTCTTTTCAATATGAAATTCAGTTTTTATCCTGTTCAAGACAAAATGGTGATCACTTCCAATTTCAAATCGTCTGTACACTCTAGTGTCCTATACCAGAGAGAAAACATCGCTATCAACAATAACATAGTCATTGAATCTTTCTTATTCCTTGCTTCTTCTCTCCATGTGAATTTGTGCACATTTTAATGTTGGAACATGGTGGTAGTAATAATCAGTCATGCCCTGAGCAGAAATCCAACAGGTATTTGCCATTATTATTAGCTTGGCTCTTTTCTCCAGATTTTTCCAATACATTTTTGTATGTCTGATAATCATTTCCTGCTCTGCTATTTAGATCCCCAATGAGGAGAACTTTTCATTTTTCATTGTGTCAGTTGCCTTCTCTAAATCCTGAAACAATTCCTCCACTTCTACCTTAGTAGGACTTTCTGTGGAACCATAGGCACAAATAAGTCTCATTGTCCAGTTCTCCATTCTGATATTTACCCACATCACTCCACTTGAAATTGCCTGCCATTTAAGATGAGTTGCCTCATATTTAGTGTTGAATACTATGGCTACTCCTTCTTTTCCTTGATTGTCATTGCATGAATATAAACATTTTGTATTTATTGCTCAGAAAGATCTCACCACTTTTTGTCTTTTTTGTTCCAGTCACTCCTATTATGTCAGTCTGTTAGATATCTAATCTTTCTGCTAACTCCATTTCTTTGTTTCTTATGTTGATAGTACCAATCTTGAACTCTAGTGATATTGAGTTGGGATGTGTTTTAGGATTTGCTCCAGTAGCTGACTTTTCACTGTTCGCCCGGTTTTCCTGGCAAAAACAACAAGTGTCTTGTTTAACAGGGCGACTCCCCAGCCAGCATGAAAGTCTGTCATGTTGTACCATCATTTTATATTGTGGTTTAAGTCAATAAGAATACAATTTGGTTGGCTAAATCCCAAATTGCCAACCCATCCTCGTTCGTTAAGTATCCAGATAGATACCTAACAGGGTGCACCACGAGAAGGTGAGAATTAGACATTAGGTCAGAAGCCCTGGTCGGTTCTCCACATTCTTTTAAATTCTATGTGGAGGTCTCTTCTCAGTTACACAGTTCGACCCTCGACCTTCATATTAAGGTCATCATTTGGAGTCTACACATATAAGTATATAGAGACAAGCTATATTACATTTCACACAGTACGCTAAAGAGACAATGATTTAATCAGCGATTATTCTACTGGTCCGACCTCTAGTGAAAATAACTACATCAAAGCTATATTCTATTTAAGATAACATCAGAGAAAAAATTTTTCATACAGATAGTTTTATTACAGCAAAAATGATGTCCTAATTTAACATGAGAATTGTTATATTAGATTTAAGATCGTGGATTACCTATATTTATGGGTAGAATATGTGCATTCCACATATTGGATGTATAGGATAATTATAATGGTACTACATGAATAAGTTACACCATTAATAACCCTCGATCAACAATTTTCTCCAAATTAATCTGTTATCTGAAAAGACTCCAATGTTATATATTTCTGTCCTTTAAGACACTGTTTACTGTATCAATCCATCTACATCTGGGGTTTTTTCCCTGACAAAAAAACTTGTTTTGCTAATCTTTCCTCTCCATTTCTTCCTTAGAAGAAACCTTCTGTGAAACTATAGGCACAAGTTTCACTGTCCATTTCCCCATTTTGAAGTTTGTCCACATAACTCTACTTGAAACTGCTTTCCAATCAAGAAGTTTATACTTCATGTTCAGTGTTGAATGCAATCTCTACTCCTTCCCTTCCTTGATCATTATTGCCTGAAAATAGAATCCTATACGTATTATTTAATAATATTTTACCTGTTTTTGTCTTGTTCTTCTCACCTGTTTTGTTTTCTTCTTTGTCTCAGTAATGCCAATTATGTCGATGTGGTACTTTTCCAATTATTCTGTAAATTTGATTTCCTTTCCATTAATACTCCTTATACTGATGGTTCCTATCTTCAGTTCTTCTGATGTTGGGTTTCTTCTTCTAGAATTTGCATTGGAGTTTGTTCCAGTAGCTGAGTTTTCACTGTTTGTCTTGGTTCCATGACATAAACAGGGTTTTGTTTAACCCAGCCAGCCTGAAATCTTATGTTGTACCATCATATGCATTTGTGGTTTAAGCCAATAAAAAGTACAATTTGGTCGACTAAGTCCCAAATTGCCAGCCCATACTCGTTCATCCAGTACCCAGTAGATACCTATTAACAGAGTGCACAACATGAAGGTGAGGATTGGACATGAGGTCAGAAGCCCCAGTCAGTTCTCTGCATTACTGAAAGGCAATGTGGAGGTCTTTCCCAGTTATTTGGCTTTGACCCTTCAAGCAATCCCATAAAAAGACAAAGGCAATGAAAATAGGCAGAAACACTGAAAACTCAAACTGCATCCTGAATGGTGAACCTATAGAACAAGTAAATCATTTTAGCTATTTAGGCACAATTTTCAGTGAAAATGGCAAATTAAATATGGAAATAGACAACAAAATTAGAAAAGCTGATGTATGGTAGGAAGTCAGCTGAATAAATTTATATCGAATAAGAAAGAAATCATTCAAAATGCTAAATTAGCTGTATATAAGACAGTGTTCAAACCGGTTTTTAACTTATGGATCTGAGAGCTGGGTTAGAAATAAAATACTTTAGATAAAATAAAAGACTGGAGACATATGAGAGTTCTGAGAAAGATTAGTGGAGAGAACAGATGGCATCAATGGCAGTATCACATTAAAAATGAGAATATTAGGAAAGAACTTGCTATTGTTGGCATTCAGTAATGTGTTAGCAGAGCTAATCTAAGGTGGTATGGTCACTTAAGTAGAATGGGAGAGGAAAGATGTTACAGCTGTTATTCAATTTAGTTAGAGAATCCCGGAGGGCAAAGCCAGTAATAATAATAGGTATTTGCTAAGGACATGGATAAGTTCACATGGAGAGAACACACAAGAAATAAGAAAAGCCTCATTGGCTACGTCATCGTTGATAATGATATCATAAAGCTGCTTCAGTACACAAGAGTGTACGGAGGATTTGAAATTGGAAGTGACCGTTACTTAGTACTAACCAGGATAAAGATGGATATCACATTGAAAAGAACAGTATGTAAGAAAGTTTTTAAAATAATTAAAGTTGAGCAGCTTTTGCAGATAAATTGTAAACTCAATATACAAACATTATTGAAGAAAAAGTGAAACAAATCAAAAACAAGAACCAAACATTTGAGTCTCATTGGTAAACTCTGAAGAAGACATTGATCGATTCAGCTAGGGAGATATGTGGTGAAGTTGTCTGTAAGAATAGAAAATAAGAACACCATGGTGGACACAAGAATTTAAAGAAGCAGTCCTGGAAAAGAATAAAGCATACCAAAAGTTCCTAGCAATAAGTCAGTAGATGCCCTAAAAAATACAGAGAAAAATGTAAAAGCTGAGCTGTATGTAAAAGTAGCTAAACAAAGTCATGGGAAAACTTTGGTAAGGCGGTGGCAAAATGTTCTGGAGGCTATTAATGAAGCTTAGAAAATACTGTAATCAAATATCATAATGGTAATATGAAAATTGAAGATAAGGATATCCTAGATGTATGGAGTAATTACTTTGAAACTTAACATTCTTTCAAAGTAAACCAAACAATGACTGAACCATACTAAAAATTTTTCAAGAGGAATGCAAAGAGGAGTACATATCACCACTTGAGGTAGAAAAAACTAAAAAACTTGAAATGTAGAACGGTAGCTTGAATAGATGATATTCAACCAGAAATCCTAAAATATTGAGGTATAAAAGTTTTGCAGTGGCTACACTGCATAATTCAGAGGAACTGGTCCAAATTCCCAATGATTGGACTAGAGCTCTCATAATAGCCATCTATGAAAAAGGGAATAAAGCTGAATGTGAGAATTATAGAGGAATTTTTCTACTGAGAGTTTTCTACTCAGTAGAAAAATCTGTGGTTTTCTACAGATTTTTCTACTGATGTGCAGGTAAGATTTATGTAAACATACTTGGAAAAGAACAAGCAGGGTTCAGGCCAAATAGAGGTTGTCAAGATCAGATTTTCACTTTAAGACAAATAGTTGAGAAATCATGGGAATATCACAATGATCTTTATTTAAGTTTTGTAAATCTGGATAAGGCATACAG
Organism: Typopeltis vanoorti; assembly: GCF_054136105.1. Taxonomy (NCBI): domain Eukaryota; kingdom Metazoa; phylum Arthropoda; class Arachnida; order Uropygi; family Thelyphonidae; genus Typopeltis; species Typopeltis vanoorti. Next base: position 73,656,330 of record NC_143571.1, read on the forward strand.
CAAGGTTCCCACAGAAAAGCTTTTCAAAATACTGCAATTATATGGGGTGAATGGAACATTACACAGAGCAGTCCATAATCTATGTTTAAGTTGTCAGTCAGCAGGTAGAATTGAAGGTGATACAGGAAGATGGTTGATGTAAAAGCAAGGGTAAGACAAGAATGCATATTATGTCCTCTCTTATTCATCATATATATGGATCACATTATGGAAGAAAGTGGCATTAGGCTTGATATTAGAATTGCAGATGTCAAACTTAGCTCTTTGTTTTCTGCAGATGATGGTATACTCTTAAACACATCTAGTGAAGTCTCCGGGATTCTCTAACTAAATTGAATAACAGCTGTAACAAATTTGGCATGAAAATAGGCAGGAATAAAAATAAAAAAAATTATGAAAATAGGCAGGAACATAGGAAAGTTCAGCTGCATTCTGAATGGAAATCCTATAGAACAAGTAAGATATACCAGTTATTTAGGTACAGTTTTTAGCAAAGATATTTCTTTTGGTGTAATGTTATTTTTGGGAGATTTGGATTTACTTAGAATATTAGTCACATCCAACTGAATATTGTTAGCTGCTGTGGTTGCAGGTTCATGGATACCATGTTCTATGCTGGTCATAATTTTTAAAATGGTACTCTTTTGTGCTTGATGGCTAAATTATAATTTAGCCATCGAGCACAAAAAAATTATGCCCATGACCAAGTGCACTGACTGTGTCCTCTGAGAGTGTTTTGCAACAATAGATTTACTACTGCTTAATCTTGACACCTGCCAAAAGATTTTAAGCACTCAACATTCCTACCAATACCTAAAAAATCAAAGCCAATCAAATGTGAAGAGTACAGAACAATCAGTCTGATCATTCAGATAGCAAAAGTTATTATATATCATCCTAAAATGAAATAAACATAAAATCAAAATGGAAATTGATGAAACTCAATCTGGTTTTCAGAATGTTGAAGAGAAGAACTCTTCAACATTTGAACTAATATAGAAAGATATCTGAAGAAGCAGAAAGAAGTCTACTTATGTTTTATTAATTACACAAAGGCCTTTGACAATATACAACATGAACAACTCAAATGCATCAGAAATTTTAGGAGTAAATGGCAAAGATACCAGATTACTGATAAATCTATATTGGGAGCAAACTGCCTCAATAAAAATATCAGGAGAAATCTCGGAGGAATTCCCAGTAAAGAAGGGTGTCAGAAAGGCTGTGTTCTTTCTCCTATATTGTTTAACCTTTATACTGAAAATATTTTCCAGCAATTAGAAGAATTTAAAGGAGTCAGCCTAGGAGGCAGGAATATAAACAACTTTAGATATGCAGATGATACAGTACTGCTAGCTGAAAATAAAAAAAAATCTTCAAAACCTATAAGAAGAGATGCTGAAGCTAAGTGAAAAATATGGACTTAATTTCAACTTCAAAAAAACTAAAACCACGCTGGTAACAAGAGAAAAGGGGATAATACCTGATATAAATATTAAGATCAGAGGAAATACTTTAGATCAAGTAGAGAGATATATATATTTGGGTCAACTAATTACAGAGAATGGAAAGTGTGATAAGGAAATATTAAGAAGAATAGAAATTGTTAGATCAACCTTCATTAGCATGAAAAACATTCTGATCTCAAGGGAAATTCATACAAAAACAAGAATTAGGCTCTCCAAATGCTATGTATAGTCAACACTGCTATATGGAGCAGAAACCTGGACAATATCAAAATATTGTCAAAATAAACTAAAAGCCTTTGAGATGTAGAACCTCAGAAGAATTCTTAGAGTCCCATGGACTGCCAAAAAAACCAATTTAGAAATATTAGATATGATAGGAGAAGATAGGAATCTGTTGAAAACCATTAAGAAAAGGAAAACCACCTACCTTGGTCACATACTAAGGCATGAATCCCTACAAAAAACACTTCTAGAAGGAATGATACAAGGAAAAAGAAGAAGAGGAAGACAAAGAACAGATTAGATGAGAAATATTAAGGACTGGACCTTTTTGTCCTATGAAGAATGCAAAAGAGAAGCACAAAACTGCACATGGCGGAAGCTCATGGTAGTCAATCTCCTGGAAGGAGATGACATCTGACAAGAGATTCTTGTTTGTCATAGTTGTGGTCAGAAATTTGTAAATTTGCAAAAAAAAAAAAAAAAAAAAAAATTTTTTTTTCAGATGCTGGGTAGAAAACCAGTGAAATATTAGTGGGTTTAATAAATGTGTTTTTTCCCTCTTGGTGTTGTTTACCATTAAGCATTATTGTGAATAATGAATGACACCTAAGCCTTTCTTTATGGACATTACTTTAATTTGGATACCAATGATCCAGCTACACAAAAGTGTTCTGAATCTCTTTTTTATAACCAATTGCTGTTCTCCCATTTATGTGCTAAAACGATTGTGTGTGTGTTTGGTGCTGTAACTATCATATATTTTAAACAAAAGAAAGATTTTTTTTTTATTTATAAGTGAATACAATATGGTCAGTTTTTACTGTAACAACTATCATTATAACAAAGTGAAAAATCCTGATTAAAATCTTATAACGTTACCCTAAAAGAAATTCACTATTACGAACTAAAACAGATGTCTCATAGCTTGTGTGCATTTTGCTATACTTAATTGACTGATAATTTACATATCAGTTGAAAGTGGAGGAAAACTGATTGATTATTCAATTATTAAACATATACTAGTTATAACTATATGTCATGTAAAATATTGTTCTATCTTTAGAAAACAGAGAGGTAGAACTTACAGTTCCAGATTGTTTGGATAGTCTACCTTCAGATCTACACCAATATGTAGAAAAAGACAACAATGCTTTGCAGCAAGAAATAGAGCAGTGGGATGCAGAGCAAAGTCGTAAAAAAGATACTTCTACTATGACTACTATTATTGGACCAGGAGGAGATGGTGATTGCACAATATTGGCTGAGAAGAGAATAGGTATATTACAGTACATTATTTATAGATTTGAATCTTTTATGGTTAGAAAATAATATCTTGACAAAATCATGAAAGGATTTTTTGACATATCTTCTTTGCTTGTTCTGCTCAGATTTTGAAACTTAGTAATCTTTATAAAAGATATTAAAAAATTACTGATTTTTTTTTGTTAAGCATTTTTAAGCATTAAGCAGCAGAAACTAATGTTTTGCTAAAATACAGATTTCTTGAAATAATGTTCATCTGATGGCATTCTTAGCAATTATAAATTATGAACTTTGGTTGTGAGTCACCTTAGTATTGCACCACTTAAGTGATTAAATGCCACAATCTTCTAATAGCCTGAGACATGAGCACTGAGAGGCAAAATTTTATCATGCTCAATATTGGATGGTGATAATGTGTTGAACTAGACTGAATATATATGATTTATTTGTTGGATGTAATCTTGATGTTTGCTCCTTTTCTCAGTAGAGCAGTCAGTTTGAGCCATATAACCTGATACAATGATTTTGATTTTTTTGTCCTTAGTGATGTATTAAAAAAAAAAAAAAAAGAAAGTTTTTTCAGGCACAAATGGAGTAGCAAACTGAAAAAATGCTCTCAGTATTCTGGTAGCTGGTTCTGAAATTTCATGTACATAAAAAATTGGATTCCTTTCTTCAACAGGCTGTAAGAAGAGGAAGAGAAGGTTGTGATATCCCTCCAAATGTCTTTTTACCCAATTACATAGGGTGGCAGGTTGTTTAATAGCCTTGATGCCAGACACAGTCAATAACTCTAGAAATGTCAAGAGCAACAGCACAAGTTTCTCTGAACCTTTCCATGGTATGGTCCATAAGTTGGTGAAGTAAGCTAAGAGGTCAACTGTGAATCTTGAATAGTGAAATCTATACTGGTGGTTACTGATTAATTGATTCAAAATTAAGGATGGAAAATCTCACGTAAAGAGATTTTTTTAATAGTATAATTTTCGCCTGTGTGTCGCAGTACATGTTAAGCTGAAATGAAACAATAACTGACAATTCCAAAAAGCACCACCTAAGTAGCTAATGTAAGATAACTAAAAAGGTCAATAAAATTTCCTAACAACAACAACAAAAAAAAAAAAAAAACTATATATATATATATATATACAATAAAAAATTAGGAAAGATTAGCTGATTTGTAAAGTACTATCTCCCATAAAGGGGATAGATGTAAACCATCAGATCTGTTTAAGTTAGGAGAGGGGAGTAAAGTTTCACATGTTTCTTTATAAAACCGTTCTATGAGGAACCAACTTTTGTGAAGGACTCTTGTCTTTTTCCAATGGACTCTATGTCTGGTTAAGATGGCATGTTCTGAAAGTCCAGACTGTTTAGGTTTAATGTACTGAATATAAGACTGGTGTTCTTCTAGCCGAATAGAGGCAGAACTTCCTGTTTGTCCGAAATAAATAATCCACAAGAGCAAGGAATCTGGTAGACACCTGGATAATTAAGATGTGGAAGCTTGTCCTTAGGAGAAGTAAGAAAGGTCGAGATTTTTTGACTAGTCGAAAGGCAACAAAAATATTCAGTGGTTTTAAAACTTTTGCTATATGTTCACTAATGCCGTGTACATAAGGGATAGGAATGCATGTTATTTTTTCTGTATTTGAAGAGGAACACACATTAAAACTACCCAAAAGCTCTCTTGATGAAGGAGTTCTTGTATCCATTAGATAGAAAGGAAGAAGTAATATATTGCAGTTCTTTCTGTAAGAGATCATCTGAAGAACAAAAGGAGTTGGCCGATGAACCAGTGTTTTAATAGTTCCTGCCTTTTGACTGGGATGGTGATGAGATTCAGCATGGATATAATGGCCAGTATGAGTCTTCTTTCTATAGACTGAGAAATGTAGGTTACCATCTGCTTGGCGAAGAATTAGAAGATCTAAAAAGGCTAACTGCTTATTTGATTCTATTTCAAGAGTAAACTGGATTCTTGGATGAAGTGCATTTAACTTAGTGAGAAACTGTTAAAGTTCGTCAGAAGAGCCATTCCAAATAGCAAAAATGTCATCGACATATCTGAACCAATGAGTAGATTTGGGAGAAATATTGTCAAAGTACGTTTTTCAAAATGTTCCATAAAGAAGTTGGAGATAGCAGGAGAAAGAGAATTGCCTTTTTTGGAAATTATGGAGTCAACTACCATGTTTGAATAAAAACTTTAGTTTAATATTACTAAAATTTTACAATTCGACGTTTCGACCTTTATGTCAAGGTCATCTTCTGGAGCGTACAAATATACACAAGAAACAAGCTATACTACAATCATACTGGTTCGTTAAAGACACTGACTAACCGCTACCACAATTGTTGGCCTGACCTCTGGTGAAAAAAAAAAAAATGAAATAAAATTTTAAAAAATTTAAAAAAATTATATATCAACGCTAGAGTCCTATTATTTGTGTTGTCTACTATATACATATATTAACATCATTCCATCCAGTTGGAGTGGAATGGTTTCTAATACTAGCAGATTGGCTAGAGTCCTGACTTATGTTGAATCTTTCATATTAGGTTGGCTGAATGTGTGCCATCCAGATCCTTGGAATTTTCATACCATCTTTATTGTTGATATTTGGGTGGTTTATCAGGATTTCGCAGGATTCTTTAAATTTTCTTTCGTACCATGCTTTTGTGCAGTGTAAAGAGCAGGTGCTTTTCCAGTTGATTTGGTGTAAGGTGTTAAGTGCATGGTCTGAGAGGCCTGCTTCACCATAATGGTTATATTTAATGTGTTCTTTCTTGCGTATAGGGATTGTCCGTCCTGTTTCACCAATGTACGGTAAGTTACAGGTGCAGCGGATGCAACAGACTCCAGCATGTGCTAATGGGATGAGAGGATCCTTAGAGGAGCTGAATATGGTTTTAAGTTTAGTGGGTGGTTTAAATGTGGCATTGAGGTTATAATGTTGTAGGATTCTCTTGATTTTTTCTGATAACCCTTTAATGTATGGGATGGCTATGGTTTTACTGTAATCTAGATTCGTTTTTGTTGTGATTTTATAGAGTATTTTATTGACAGTATTTTTGTTATAGCCATTGTTTATGAATGTGTCACTAATGATTTTTAGTTCTTGTTTCAGGGCTTGTTGGTTAGAGCAAATAGTTGTGACTCTGTTTTTAAGGGTGTTTATGACTCCATATTTTTGTGCTGGGTGGTGGTATGAATTCGCATGTATGTATTGGTCCGTGTGTGTCGGTTCGGTAGACCGTGAAGGATAGACTGCCTGAAGGAAGACGTGTGATTAGTGTGTCTGGGAACGGGAGTGAATTTTGGTTTTCGATTTTGATGGTAAATTGTATGCGTTCGTGTTGTTTGTTTAGGTGGCTGAGGAATGTGTTTAGCGTTTGTCGCCTGTGCGGCTAGATCGCGAACACGTCGTCAACGTATCTGAGCCAGATTGTCGGTCGAAGCGTGGCGGAATCAAGAGCCCTTTGCTCAAAGGTTTCGATGTAGAAGTTCGCGATTGGGGAGGATAATGGTGAGCCCATGACTGTACCTTCCTTTTGTAGGTAGAATTTGTTTTGCCACACGAAGTAACCGGACTTTAGTACGTGGGCAAAGAGGGCCATAATGTCGGGCGGAAATTTGTTCTGTAGTAGGAGAATTGTGTCATTGATGGGGACATTAGTGAAAAGGGCAGAAACATCAAAACTGACTAATATGTCATCTTTGTCGAGTGTTATGTTTTTGATTTTGTTTATAAAGTGTTGTGTGTTTTTTATGTAGGAGGGAGAATGACCTACCAACTCCTTGAGTGTTGCCGCTAATTTCTTGGCTAGGTGGTAATTGGGACTGTCTATTCCTTCCACTATTGGTCGAAGGGGTACATTTTGTTTGTGTATTTTTGGAACCCCATATATTCTGGGGGGGCGGGCGTAGTGGGGTTTGAGTTTTTTAACTGTGTCTGGTGGCCAAGAAGTGACGGACTTTAGTAGTTTTTCTGTTTTGTCCTTTATCCTTTTTGTTGGGTTATAATTTACCATTTTATGTGTGTTGTTATCGGCTACTAGTTGGTTCATTTGCAGTATGTATGTTGACCTGTCAAGGACCACAGTGGCACTGCCTTTATCAGCTTTCGTTATTATTATGTTTTGTTTGGCTTTTAATGATTTAATTGCTGCTAATTCTGTTTTGGTCAGGTTGTTCTGTATGGTTTTCTTGGTATTTAGGACATTACTGGTTTCTAGTCGTATTTTGTCTGCTATGTTGTTAGGTAGGGATCTGATGCCTCTTTCAATGTGGTAGATAAAATCCAGTTTGTTTAACTTTTTAGGCGCTATTGCGTAGTTCAGTCCTTTATTCAGCAGCGTGAGTTCGCCGTTGTTCTGGGTGTGTCTTGATATGTTAATCACATGGTTCTTGCTTGTCGGTGGTTAGTCGCTCCTTGTCTCCCTTGTTTGTTGTTCATTGTTGTTTCTCGGGGATGAAGTCCTCTGATTGGCCGCCATATTTTGCCGTTGTTTCAACCTGTGGAATTTTTTCTTGAGTTTTTCTTTATTCTTTTCCAGGGTATGCTTCGCCAAATTGTCAGTAATTCTTTCAAGTGTTTGTAGAATGTCTGGATTAACATAGTTCGATAGTTCTGATTGTAATTTAGAAACTAGATTTTGTGTTGTAGCTAGGTTTCAGCGGGCTGTTTGGATCTGTTCTCTAAGCATTGCTTTTTCTGTGCGTTTATAGATACGGAGTGCCTTAGCGGACGTAAATTTCTTTTTTAGCCTGATGCAGATCGGAATGAGGTTATTATCTCTGCATCTTTTTAAAAAGGCCAGTCGATTGATCAGGAGAGAAATACGAATCTTTAGCTTACCATAGCAATTGCAGCGCTTGTGGGTATCATTTCCATGGATGATCTGAATCCTTTCTTTTAGGCTTGCACGGTGATCCGAATGCATTTTTGGAAATTATGGAGACAACTACCGTGTTTGAATAAAAACTTTAGTTTAATATTACTAAAATTTTACAATTCGACGTTTCGACCTTTATGTCAAGGTCGTCTTCTGGAGCGTACAAATATACACAAGAAACAAGCTATACTACAATCATACTGGTTCGTTAAAGACACTGACTAACCGCTACCACAATTGTTGGCCTGACCTCTGGTGGAAAAAAAAAAAAATGAAATAAAATAAAATAAAAAATATATATATCAACGCTAGAGTCCTATTATTTGTGCTGGTAAATTATAACCCAACAAAAAGGATAAAGGACAAAACAGAAAAACTACTAAAGTCCGTCACTTCTTGGCTACCAGACACAGTTAAAAAACTCAAACCCCACTATGCCCGCCCCCCCAGAATATATGGGGTTCCAAAAATACACAAACAAAATGTACCCCTTCGACCAATAGTGGAAGGAATAGACAGTCCCAATTACCACCCAGCCAAGAAATTAGCGGCAACACTCAAGGAGTTGGTAGGTCATTCCCCCTCCTACATAAAAAACACACAACACTTTATAAACAAAATCAAAAACATAACACTCGACAAAGACGACATATTAATCAGTTTTGACGTTTCTGCCCTTTTCACTAATGTCCCCATCAATGACACAATTCTCCTACTACAGAACAAATTTCCGCCTGACATTACGGCCCTCTTTGCCCACGTACTAAAGTCCGGTTACTTCGTGTGGCAAAACAAATTCTACCTACAAAAGGAAGGTACAGCCATGGGCTCACCATTATCCCCCCCAATCGCGAACTTCTACATGGAAACCTTTGAGCAAAGGGCTCTTGATTCCGCCACGCTTCGACCGACAATCTGGCTCAGATACGTTGACGACGTGTTCGCGATCTGGCCGCACGGGCGACAAACACTAAACACATTCCTCAGCCACCTAAACAAACAACACGAACGCATAAAATTTACCATCGAAATCGAAAACTAAAATTCGCTCCCGTTCCTAGACACACTAGTTACACGTCTTCCTTCAGGCAGTCTATCCTTCACGGTCTACCGAAAACCGACACACACGGGCCAATACATACATGCGAATTCATACCACCATCCAGCACAAAAATATGGAGTCATAAACACCCTTAAAAACAGAGTCACAACTATTTGCTCTAACCAACAAGCCCTGAAACAAGAACTAAAAATCATTAGTGACACATTCATAAACAATGGCTATAACAAAAATACTGTCAATAAAATACTCTATAAAATCACAACAAAAACGAATCTAGATTACAGTAAAACCATAGCCATCCCATACATTAAAGGGTTATCAGAAAAAATCAAGAGAATCCTACAACATTATAACCTCAGTGCCACATTTAAACCACCCACTAAACTTAAAACCATATTCAGCTCCTCTAAGGATCCTCTCATCCCATTAGCACATCCTGGAGTCTGTTGCATCCGCTGCACCTGTAACTTACCGTACATTGGTGAAACAGGACGGACAATCCCTATACGCAAGAAAGAACACATTAAATATAACCATTATGGTGAAGCAGGCCTCTCAGACCATGCACTTAACACCTTACACCAAATCAACTGGAAAAGCACCTGCTCTTTACACTGCACAAAAGCATGGTACGAAAGAAAATTTAAAGAATCCTGCGAAATCCTGATAAACCACCCAAATATCAACAATAAAGATGGTATGAAAATTCCAAGGATCTGGATGGCACACATTCAGCCAACCTAATATGAAAGATTCAACATAAGTCAGGACTCTAGCCAATCTACTAGTATTAGAAACCATTCCACTCCAACTGGATGAAATGATGTTAATATATGTATATAGTAGACAACACAAATAATAGGACTCTAGCGTTGATATATAATTTTTTTTAATTTTATTTCATTTTTTTTTTTTTCACCAGAGGTCAGGCCAACAATTGTGGTAGCGGTTAGTCAGTGTCTTTAACGAACCAGTATGATTGTAGTATAGCTTGTTTCTTGTGTATATTTGTACGCTCCAGAAGATGACCTTGACATAAAGGTCGAAACGTCGAATTGTAAAATTTTAGTAATATTAAACTAAAGTTTTTATTCAAACATGGTAGTTGTCTCAATAATTTCCAAAAATGCATTCGGATCACCATGCAAGCCTAAAAGAAAGGAAAGAGAATTGCCCATTGCCGTTCCTTCAATTTGTTTATACAACTTATTTTTAAAGGAAAAATAGCCAGAATGTATTACAAAATCAAATATTTTTACAATGTCTGAAGGAAATTCCTGTTGCAGTAGTTCAATACTTGATGAAGGAACATTTGTAAATAAAGAAACAACATCTAAACTGATCATGATATCAGAAACGTCCAAATGAAGATTTGGAATTTTATTTTTGAAATCTAAAGTATTTTTTATATAAGTATCAGTTCTTCTAATTGAGGAAGTGAATAAATTTTATAAAAATTTTGTAAGTGCGACAACCTATACAATCTACAACTGGCCTCAATGGAATGCCTGGTTTATGAACTTCTAGAAGACCATACAATCTAGGTGGATGACCGAAGAAGGTTCTAAGTTTTTTCTTTTGATCTTCATTCCAAGTCGATACATTATCTATAAGAGAATTAAATCTATTCAGTTGGCTCCCGCTAGGATCCAATGTAAGAGGCCTATAAGTTGAATAGTCGCGGAGTAATAGGGACATTTTTCTCTCATATTCCTTCCTATCTTGAATAACTACAGCCTTCTCTTTATCATATTTCGTAATAATTATTATCATCATCATCATCAAATTCCTGACATGTACCCTCAAGGGGTGTACAGGATATGATAGCACTACATGAAAAATTTACATCATTACTAACTTCCTATCTACAATTTTCCTCCAAATCAGTCTGTTACTTGTCAAGACTCCAACATTATCATAATCTCATATTTCTGTCATCTAAGGCACATTGTACCTTATCAATCCACCTATATCTTGGTCTTCCTCTGGGTCGTTTTCTTGCCAACCTGGCAGAGAACAACTGTTTTGCTAATCTTTCCTCACCCATTCTGTTTAAATGACCATACCACCTGAGATTAGCTCTGCTAATGCTGGATGCCGACAATGTCAAGTTCTTTCCTAATATCCTCGTTTTTAATATGATATTGCCATTGATGCCATCTGTTCACGCCTCTAATATTTCTCAGCACTCTCATATCTTTGGTCTCTAGTCTTTGGTCAAGTGTTTTACTTCTGACCCAGCTCTCAGATCCATAAGTTAAAACTGGTTTGAACACTGTCTTGTATACAGCTAATTTAGTGTTCTGACTAATTTCTCTCTTATTCCATATGTATTTATTCAATTGACTTCCTACCATACCAGCTTTGTTGATTCTATTGTCTATTTCCATATTTAATTTACCATCTTCAAAATCGTGCCTAAGTAGCTGAAATGTTTTACTTGTTCCATAGGTTCCCCATTCACAACACAGTTGACATTTTCAACAATTTTACCTATTTTCATTGTCTTTGTCTTTTTAATGCCGACCTTCATACCATATCTATTACAACAGTTATTCAATTTAGTCAGGGAATCTTGCAAACTTGTAGCGGATTTATTCAGAAGTATAACATCATCTGCATAAAGCAAAGAGCTGACATTAACATCTCAAATTCTGATATGTTTAATACCACTTTCCTTCAAAATGTGATACATATAGTTAATTAATAACAGAGGGGATAATGTACATCCTTGTCTCACACCAGATTTAACATTAAACCATCTTCCTGTACATCCTTCAATTCTAACTGCCAACTTACAACTCAAATACAGACTAAGTATTGCTTGATATAATGCCCCATTGACACCATATAACTGTAGCATATTGAATAGCTTCTCTCTTGCACCTTGTCATATGCCTTTTCCAGATCGACAAAACTTAAATACAGATCTTTGTTATATTCCCATGATATTCCCATGCTTTCTCGACTATTTGTTGTAAAGTAAAGATCTGATCCTGACAGCCTCTATTTGGTCTGAATCCAGCTTGTTATTCACCAAGCTTTTCTTCCACAATTCTTCTGAACCATTTCTCAAGTATACTTGCATAGATCTTGCCAGGAACACTCAGTAGGGAAATACCTCTGTAATTCTCACATTCAGTTTTGTTTCCCTTTTTATATATGGGCACTATTAGAGCTCTACTCCAATCATCGGGAATTCGTCCCTGTGTCCAGGCTTTCTGAACTATGCAGTGCAGCCACTGTAAGACTTTTATACCACCATACTTTAGCATTTCTGGTCAAATATCATCTACTCCTGCTGCCTTTCCACATTTCTGCCTTTGATAGCTTTTTTCTACTTCAAGTATGGATATGTATTCCTGACTATATGCCTGTTGAGTGTTTTTTACCACTCTGCTATCACTGCTTGTTTCATTTAGCAATTATTCGAAGTAATTACTCCATACTTCAAGGATATCTTTTTCTCCTGTTTTCATGTCACCTTTAGCATCTCTAACTCCTTTTACAGCACTCTTTCCTCCATTTCTAAGCTTCTTCAACAACCTGCAGAATATCTTACCACCTTCTTGATATTTATTTTCTATGTTCTTGCCAAAATCCTGTCCTGACTTTTGTTTAGCGAGTTTTACAGTGTTTTGCTTTCTTACATTTGTCTCTGTATTCTCTAAGAGCAAAAGCTGACTTATTTGCCAGGAACTTTTGATATGCTTTCTTCTTTTCCTTCACTGCTTCTTTAACTTCCTGTGACCACCATGGAGTCCTGATTTTTCTATCTTTGCAGACAACCTCACCAAGTGCCTCTCTGGCTGAATCAATAAGGGTTTTCTCCAAGGTTTGGTTCCTGTTCTCAAACTCTTTCATTTTTTCTTTAATAATCTTTCTGTATGTTAGTCTACAGTTCACATCTGAGAGCTGCTCAACTTTTATTCGCATTAAAACTTTTTTACATGTTATTCTTTTCAATATGAAATTCAAAAACCCTTCACAAATAAATAAAAGTGTGATGTAGCATATTACAGTTATAATAAGAAATAAAATTATAATTTTATACACAATTATAAACACCCACAAAAGATTTCCCATTGAATGAGATTTTGACTTGTATCGAAAAAATGGATGATGCTTCTGATTTTCTTATGGATGCTGATCCTAACATTGAACAAAGCATTGCAAAATGCTCTTCGATGTTACAAAGATATGCATGCAGAATAAATGTAAGAAAAATTCTCTGTAAACTACAAATGCAATTTTTTCAAAAAAAAACTCATGTTCATTATTAACAATGAAAATCTTTACTTGTTTTTCATTTTATTTTAATTTTTTTAACTTTTTTTGTGTACATTAATTAGTAGTTAATTAGAGCTTGTAGTAAACAAATGATGCAGCTTTTAATTTTTCTTTTTTTCATCAATACTGCAATTGTCTGTAACACATTACGCTATAATAATTTTTTTAAACAGTGTGGTTTTGCATAGCATGAAACTTTATTCACACCTAGTAACTGTGCTGCACAAGGTATTATAGTATAGAGCAAAGGGTGTCTTTAAATTGGAATAAATCAGATACTACAATGGAGGATATTATAATTCTTTCTTTTAAGGTTACACGGTGGTCAGCATTCATTGTGAAGAATTTATGGAGACACAACACACATGTTAGAATAATTAACTTTATAGTTCACCCACCATTTCTAGATCCCTTCTTGGCTTGGTGCCAAGAATAGTCGATTCATGCTGATGAAAGGGAGAAAGAAATGAAGGATGTACGAATTGGTCGCCAACATGCGAAATCACGTGCTTTCTTGTCTGTCGCTGTACTAGTACTAGTACAGCGTTGCATTATTTTTTTATTATTAATGTGTATGATGGATCCAATACAGTCAACAAGTTCTATTGTTACACGTTTCAATAGCTCTTGCAAAAGAATATTGAATAATGTGCTGACATTCTTCTAAAAAGAATCGTCAGAAGGCCGTCTTCTTGTTCCCCTTTCTCAAGTCATAAAATGTGCAAGTGCAATTGCGGGCATATCGGGGTCGACTGTTAAAAGAATTCGTAGGGAATCAAAAGGCGAAGGTAAGCCAAAATTTAAATCTCCTAAAAAAAAAGTGCCAGAGAAAGAAAACCATCGAAACCGTAGCTTTGAATGATTTTGATGTAGACGTTATAAGAAGAGCTATTCACGAATTTTACGTGGGCGAGAAAAGAGTGCCAACTGTTCCGAAATTGATTCCTGTGCTTAAAGAAAAAATTAATTTTCCTTGGAAAAGAAAAACTTTAAGGAAAATACTTCATGAAATCGGATTTTGTTTTAAAAAGTCCCAGAATAAAAGGAAACTTATCATGGAGCGAAGTGACATTGTTTAATGTAGAACGCAGTATTTGCACCTATTAACACTCTACGTACATTTTTCCAACTGTTATACAAGCAAAATAGTTACACTTTAAAAACAGCAATGTTCGTAAAAGAAAAGCTAAATTTTCCGACCTGTAATAATAAACAAACTCAGTTTGTTTATTATTACATCCCAGAAAACAGACTGATTACCCTATTATCGGAATGGATTCTCCTTTTTCTGACATGTGCAGGTGTCGAGGGACCTCAAATCGGTGGGCGAACTATACTTAACATTAAGCATCAATGTTTCAACCTCTGTATTGAGGTTATCAGGAAAACATATGTACAGGATACAAGCTACATGGTGCTGCACTATACAAAAGTAAGATGAATGTAAATGTTTGTTAATCATTTATCCTAGCCTAACCTCTGGTAAAAAAAAAAAAAGTTTAATAAATGGAACTACATTGAACAGTTTCTAAAGTCCTTTCGTATTGAGATTTTCTTCTGTCTGTGATTGTTCTGATTGCAATATGGGTTGAAGATGGGTCCTCCACATTCTTTGAATAATTAATCCATCATTTTTGTTCAGATTTGGATGATGTTTCAGCATTTCACAAACTTCTTTGAATTTTCTTTCAAACAAGGTTTTGGTGCAGTGTAGGGACTTAGTGCCTTTCCAGTCAATTCTGTAGCATGTTTGGAGTGTGTGTGGTCTGATAGACCTGTTTTACCATAGTGGAGGTATTTAATGTGGCTTTTGTGTTCATCTTTTCTGATTGGGATGGTGCTTCCTGTTTCCCCTATGTAAGGTAGGTTACAGTTACATTGAATTTTGTAAACCCCCTGTATGGGCAAGGGGGAGAGGATTGGAAGAGGATCTTTGGAGGAACTAAGTAAATTTCTTAATTTTGCTGGGGATTTGAAGGTTGTATTTAAGTTGTGTTCTATCTATTTTTTTCTGAAATGCCCCTAATGTAGGGTATGGCTATGGCTTTCTTGTAATATTTTTTGCTTATAATGGCATTTTTATGAAGGATCTTGTGAACTTTTTTTTTTTATTGTGGCCATTTTTTACAAATGTTTGGGTAATAATTTCTAATTGTTGGTTCAGAGCTTGTTCGTTGGAGCAAATTGTTAAGGCTCTGTGTTTGAGGGTACTGATGATCCCTAGTTTTTGTGTTGGATGGTGGTATGAATTTTTTTGTATGTATTGGCCTGTATGTGTAGGTTTGTGGTAGACAGTGAAGGAGAGGCAGCCAGAGGGAAGATGTGTGACGAGTGTGTTTAGAAAAGGAAGAGAGTCGTTGTTTTTGATTTTGTTGGTGAATTGGATGCATTTGTGTTGTTTGTTCATTTGGCTTAGGAATTGTATTTATTGTTTTGCATCTGTGGAGCCAAATGACGAAAATATCATCAACATAGTCAACTGAGTCAGACTTTGTGCTTTAGGCTGGCCAAATCTAGAGTTCACTGCTCGAAGTCTTCCATGTAAAAGTTAGCTATTGGGTGGGGACAGTGGCAAGCCCATGGCCATACCCTCTTTTTGTAGGTAAAAATTATTTTGCCACATGAAATACCTGGAGCGGAGTACGTGGGCAAAGAGGATATTGATATCGGGTGGAAATATGTTTTGTAAGAGAAGAGTAGTAAAGGGGCAGTTATGTCAAAGTTGACTAGTAAATTTTTGTCATTGAGCGTGATGTTTCTAATCTTGTTTATGAAGTGTTATGTGTAGTTTATGTAGGAGGGGGGAATGACCTACCAACTCCTTGAATGTGGCTGCTAATTTCTTGGCTGAATGATAATTAGGGCTGTCGATTCCTTCAACTATTGGTCACAGTGGTATGTTTGCTTTGTGTATTTTTGGCAGGCCGTAAAATTCTGGGAGCACAAGCATAATGTAGTATTAGTTTTTTGGTTGTTTCCTTTGGCTATGTGATCACCAATTTGATTAATTCTGTTGTTTTCTTTTTGATGCAGTTTGTAGGGTTGTAATTCACCATTTGGTATGTGTTGTAGTTGGATACCAATTTATTCATTTTTTCCAGGTATTCTGTCTGATCAAGGACAACAGTAGCATTACCTTTATCTGCTTTTGTAGTCACACTGTCTGGGTTATTTTTTAAGGATTTAAGGGCCAATTTTTCTGTTCTTGTTAGATTGCAATTTAGTCATTAGAGAATATTATAGATCCACTTGAATTTAATAGCCAAATGTGGAAAAACTTAAAAGCATTCAAATTTATCAGAGCGCTTATGAAAAGATTGTTTTCATAAGCTCTGGTAAATGTTTTTACATTTGTCCATAAAATATGGATGGGTCCATATCTTCTCTTCAGTGTCCTACTAATACCAAATCAAAGCCTCTTGGCTCTACTTTTAATATTTGTCAATTTTATTATATTTTATGTAAAGCTAAATTTTTATTTCTTTCCACTTTTTATCAGAGAGTCTAGTCATCTTCATTTCAGCTATGTAAAATAATCCTTTATAAACAGAAATGGAAGATATTAAAGATCCATGCATGCTTCATAGTTCATCAATAAATAAATATATATATATATATATATCAAGAGGAGGGAGAGGTTATGAGAACACAGTCCTCAGCAGTTTAGTTCCCATAGCTTGCACTACTTAAAAAACTTTCAGTGTTTCTCTTTCTCTCTCTCTCTCTCTCTCTCTCCCCATAAACACACACACACACACCTTGGAAAGAAGTCAATGGACAGCATAGTGTGAGAAGCAAACAGCCATGGTGCCCACCTTAATAAGATGTAGGACCTCCTTTTGCTGTGATGACCTCAGATCTTATGGGGCATACTTTCCACAAGCCTACGATAGCAATCAATGAGAATTTTGCAGCATTCGTACTGTAGGTATGTAATACCTACAGTACGAATGCTGTAGTATGTAATATGGTATGTAGTATGTATGTACTGTATGTTTGTAGCCAGTGCGCAATTGTGTTCAGGTGAAATGGATTTGAAAAGGGGAACTGATAGTTTGAAAGAGGTATTGCAATAGGATGCATGTTGCAGGCCTATCTGTTTGGCGAACTGTTGACAAATTGGGCCATCCCAGGTCAACAATCAGTGATACCATACTGAGATGGAGGTGTAGACAGTCAACTGCAAGTGCTAACTGCAGTGGATTACCCACCACACTTACTGAATGTGATCGTAGAGTGCCACAAAGGATAATATGTAAAAAACCGCCATTTGTTGGCCGATGCACTGAGTGTAGAGTTCCGGGCATTAACTGGAACATGAATCTGCAAAAAAAAAAAAAAAAAAAAAACATTCAGAACCGAGGCTCACAACATGTGTTTCCATGGTATTATGGCAATATGCAAGTCCTGAACCAACATGCGATGTCATCTTCAATAGTGCAAAGAGCGTGTACAGTAGAACATGGAAGCTTGGAAAGCTATGTTATGGAGCAACGAATCACACTACATCCTCTACAGAGCAAATGGACTGCTGTGGGTGTGTCAGATTCCCAGTGAATGTCTTTTACCAGAGTGCATAACCCTAACTATGAAATTCAGAGGTGGTGGTGTGATGGTATGGTCCTGTTTTTCTTTCTTTGGCCTGAGACCTATGTTTGTAGTGCCACGAACAATGAACTTCAAAAGGTATCTGAACATTCTAGACAATGCACTGTATCATAAGGCTGCTGTTGTAATTGTGTAGTTTGTGGACTAAGGTTGGAGTTAGAGATTCTATCTGCTTTGATGGTAAGCAGATGCATGTGAAGGAAAAAATCAGTCACTTTTGATAATCTTCAGTGATCTGCTGTGAATGAGAATGTGCCAGATATATATATTGATGATGTTCTAGATAAGGATTGAAAACTGGTTAACAGACTACAGTAAGTAGGGCTATTTAGAGGGGAGTCTTCAATGGGCTGGGTGATTGAGGTTTGAAGTTAGGCTCTTGATTTTTAATATATTCATAAATGGTTTAGTTCAGATTTTGAGTTAAATAATTTTTCTTTGTTGATATGAAGCTAGGAATAGTTGTCTTTTATACACATCTAAGTTGTTTACTGGATGATCTCAGAAGATTAAAAGAGTGGATAAGGAAGTGGGAATTAAAATTTAATGTGAACAAATGCAGATATATGGGATTTGGTAGAAAGTAGTATTAGATTAATACAGTATAAGATTAACAGACAGTGCAGAAAAAATTACTCAAATCCTTGTATTTATTATTTGGTTTAATAAGGAATTGTATTGATAAGATAGTTTAGTAAAGCCCGGCAGATAGTTGGTTTATTTAAAAAAAAAAAAAAAACTTTGCTCATAGGAGAAAAGAGGGTTATGATACCATAATACAAGTCTCTAACCAGGCTATTGGATTATGGCCTAGTGTTCATCAAAATTTTAATGGACGACAATAGAATAGAAAGTATTAGAAAAGATTCCCTAAGTATATGTTGGGGAAGGAGAAAAATTTAATGGAGTTTATAAGTAAACTGTAGAACATATATGATAGGAGTTTGTTGCACTTGGCTGAATGGCTGAAGCAAGTTCTGCTAGAGGACTTTTAAAAAAAAAAAAAAAAGAGAGAACAAATATACAGAGTTCATTTCTTACTGTTAGACTGAAAATATGTGGAATGGCTCTGAATATTGAGTTACAGATGTGGTGGATTTACGTAACTTTAAGAAAGAACTCTATAGTTGTAATGATGATCAGTTTTTTTCGGAATAGCTGAAAGACAAGTTAATTAAAATTTGCATATCATATTTGTGATTGTAAAATTTAGCAGTGCTGAAGGTGTTAAAATTATTATATATATTTGTGTATATAAATTTATGTAAAAAAAAATTAATTCATGTTAAAAAAATTTTAATTTTCTTGACTACAAAAGCTATGGAATGACTTCTAATGGGACTATATTGATCAAGTGCATATAAGAAACAATTATGTTATACCAACTAGTTTCACCAACTGAGGCTGTCAGCATCTTCAGGGTACATAACTGATGTAAGGCACTAAAAAGGTTAAAAACTGTTACAAACTATAATCAACCGATTCCAATTATATTAGACAAAGAACAGAGCACGTACAATACATGCATAAAGCGTGCATGATCTCACTTGTTGTTATTTAGGAACGTTCTATAGTTGGCACTGTAATTCAGTTCTGGTGAGTTTAAAGATCTAATGAGGATCTTCCAGATCACAGGCAAGATTAGTCCTTGGTTCCTGTTCAGGTTTTGTATACAGTGGGCAACTACTGTGGCTTCTTTAATAATTCGGGAGCGGAAGTCCTTTTCTATGTAAGGAATTGTGCTTCTGTCCCACTCTATGCTATGGTTCGTTCTTGAGAAATGAAACGCTAACCCCGATTTTTCTTCTCTGTTATTATTGACATCACCAGTGTATTCTTTTTGCCTAATTTCAAGGCTCCTTGAAGTCTGGCCGATGTAATTCAAGCCGCATAAACAAGGTATGTTGTAAACTCCAGCATATTTAAAGAAAGGATGGCTATGTTTTGGAGATCTTAAGAATTGCCTAATTGTTTTTTCTGTAGGTTTAAAGGCCACTCTTATTTTATGTGGTCTAAGGAGTCTTGCAATCTTATTTGAAACTGTCCCTAAGTAAGGAATGACGATGGTGGAAATATAATGTATGTCATCTCGTTGTCTTTGTGGTGGTGGGGAGGGGACAGAGAAAAGTATCTTGTGGACGAGTCTTCGAGGAAATCCATTCATGGTAAGGTTGTTAGATATCAGGGATAGTTCTTCCTGTAGGTCTTGTTGATCTGTTGTAAGGAGAGAGGCTCGTTCTTCAGCATGTGTACAATGCTAAGTTTCTGAGTAATGTGATGGGAGGAAATAAAATGTAAATAACGTCCTGTATTGGTAGGTTTGTGGTAAACTGAGAGGTTGATACCACCATTTGTTAGCTTCTTAATTAAAGTGTCCAGAAATGGTAATTGGTTATCTTTTTCAAGTTCTAGATTGAATTTGATTGTGTGGTGTAAAGATTTGATCTTGTTTAGAAAGTCTAACAGGTCCTGTTTTGTGTGGTTTCAAACAATAAAGATATCGTCCGCGTATCTCAACCATACTGTGGGTTTAGTGCCTACTTGAGATAAGATTTTACTTTCAAAATCCTCCATAAAGAGATCAGCACAAGATGGAAAG
This sequence comes from Typopeltis vanoorti, assembly GCF_054136105.1. Lineage (NCBI taxonomy): Eukaryota > Metazoa > Arthropoda > Arachnida > Uropygi > Thelyphonidae > Typopeltis > Typopeltis vanoorti. The sequence goes on from NC_143571.1 coordinate 73,676,743, forward strand.
AGAGGGCTACCCATTGCAAGGCCAGTCAATTGCTGATATATGGTTTTATTCCATATGAAAAAGTTTGATGTTAAACAATGACGGAACAGAGAAGTAATATCTTGTGGGAGTAAACTTCCTAAAATGTTGATGACTTCCTCCACAGGGATGTTAGTGAATAGAGATATAACATCCAGGCTGGCGAGTAGATCCGTATTGGAGATTGAGATGTTGTTCAGTTTCTCTATGAAATGTTGCGAATTTTGTTTATAAGTATCCGAATTATGGATGTGTGGTTTGAGGAGGCCTGCGAGGTGTTTAGATAACAGATAAGTGGGCGAATTGATTCCATCTACAATTGGGCATAGTGGTATTCCATTTTTGTGTACTTTAGGAGCTCCATATATTCTCAGTGTTAGTCGATGCATAGATTTCGATCTTCATTTTAAGTCTATAGGCCAGTTCACCATGTGAGGTATGAAATTGTATTAACAAAACCAGAGATCAGTATACTTAAAAAAAAGGTTTCAATTTTGCGATAACACCTGATCATGTCCCTAAAGTGGATATCATTTGTAATATAGAAAAGGCAGTCTTGTCATTACTGGAACCCATAGCTAATGATATTAGATTAAAAAGTAGTATCATCCTCTCATCTTCCAGAACTCCTAACGAAAACATCACTCCTCTGGAAAAAAGAACATTGTGTAGTTTGAAGAAAAAGAAAGACATTATCATATTAAAGGCAGATAAGGGAAATTCCACAGTGATTTTAAACACCAGTGATTACGAAAATAAGATTAACCGCTGACTATCGGATACATCAACCTACCATGTCCTAGTTACAGATCCAACACTAAAGAATCACAATGACATCAACGATTTAATACTCTACATGGTGATCTGGCCTATAGACTTAAAACGAATGGAATACCACTACGCCCGATTGTAGGTGGAATCAATTCGCCCACTTATCTGTTATCTAAACACCTGACAGGCCTCCTCAAATCATATATAAGTATCCAAATCATAATTTGGATACTTATATATGAAATTCGCAACATTTCATAGAGAAACTGAACAACACCTCAATCTCCAATAAGGGTCTACTCGCCAGCCAGGATGTTACATCTCTATTCACTAACATCCCCGTGGAGGAAGTCATCAACATTTTAGGAAGTTTACTCCCACAACATATTACTTCTCTGTTCCGTCATTGTTTAACATCAAACTTTTTCATATGGAATAAAACCATATATCAGCAATTGACTGGCCTTGCAATGGTAGCCCTCTCTCTCTCTCTCTCTCCATCTTGTGCTGATCTCTTTATGGAGGATTTTGAAAGTAAAATCTTATCTCAAGTAGACCCTAAACCACAGTATGGTGGAGATACGTGGACGATATCTTTATTGTTTGAAACCACACAAAACAGGACCTGTTAGACTTTCTAAACAAGATCAACTCTTTACACTACACAATCAAATCAATCTAGAACTTGAAAAAGATAACAATTACCATTTCTGGACACTTTAATTAAGAAGCTAACGAATGATGGTATCAACGCTTAGTTTACTGCAAACCTACCAATACAGGATGTTATTTACATTTCACTTCCTCCCACCACATTTCTCAGAAACTTAGCATTGTACACATGCTGAAGAACCGAGCCTCTCTCCTTACAACAGATCAACAAGACCTCCAGGAAGAACTATCCCTGATATCTAACAACCTTACCATGAATGGATTTCCTCGAAGACTCGTCCACAAGATACTTTTCTCTGACCCCCATAAAGACAACGAGATGACATATGTTATATTTCTACCATCGTCATTCCATACTTAGGGACAGTTTCGAATAAGATTGCAAGACTCCTTAGACCACATAAGATCTTAAGATCTCCAAAAGATAGCCATCCTTTCTTCAAATATGCTGGAGTTTACAACATACCTTGTTCATGCGGCTTGAATTACATTGGCCAGACTTCAAGGAGCCTTGAAATTAGGCAACAAGAACACATTGGTGAAGTCAATAATAACAGAGACGAAAAATCGGGGTTAGCTTTTCTCAAGAACAAACCATAGCATAGAGTGGGATAGAAGCACAATTCCTTACATAGAAAGGGACTTCTGCTCCCAAATTATTAAAGAAGCCACAGCAGTTGCCCACTGTATACAAAACCTGAACAGGAAAACCAAGGACTAATCTTGCCTGTGATCTGGAAGACCCTTATTAGATCTCTAAACTCACCAGAACTGAATTACAGTGCCAACTATAGAACTTTCCTAATTAACAACAAGTGAGATCATGCATGCTTTATGCATGCATTGTACGCACTCTTTTCTTTGTTTAATATAATTGACAATGTATCCTGAAGATGCCGGCATCCTCAGTTGGTGAAACTAGTTGGTATAACATAGTTGTTTCTTATATGTACACGAAGAATATAGTCCCATTAGAAGTCATTCCATAAAAAAATCACTTATTATTATGTGACACCTTCAAGGAGTCCAAAGACTCGTCGAGGGAGGACACCTGCCCTACACCCCTCCTTCTCCACCACTTAATCCACCAAATGCGGCGAACCACTACTACCATCATTCACACTAGTGCCATCTACTGTCCACCATCGCTAGTATTTTTTGTCTGTAAATTGCATGTGTACTCAAGGCTGATTTCTCTGTATGTTGGATGAAAAATCCAAGTTTCCAGGAGAAAAAACCCTGCTACCTTCATATGAGATTGACTAGCTTACCTTCATTTGAAAAAAATCCATATTAAGATTCTTCTCATCACAACGAGAATCAAATTTAGGCCTTTTCCAGTCGAAGGGCGCAACATGCCATCATCTTCCAGTTGCATTATGGAGGTGCTTAATTAAAAAAAGAATAAAAGAAAGGAAGAAGATAAGCTTCGCGAATTAAGCCATGCTATATATGAGTGGTGGATTTCATGTTATGCATGACTATGGTGGTTATTGTTTATTGTATGGTTTATCTACTGTTCAACCCCCCACACACACACACACACCACCACCACCACCTTTCTGTGGAGTTGGTTTTCCTTCAAGAAAAACCTCTCAAAAGCATAGAACTGACCTTCAATTAAGCATTAAGTAAGATAACTTCCCAGAGGTATGAATGCAAATTTGGGTAATTCTTGGAGTTTGTGCTTATTGCCACTTTAAATGGAGACTTAAATCTCAGCAGAGACAAGTGATGTATTTTTTTATGTAAATAAATATACTTATACATTTATGTATTTTCTTGTTTGTGTTCTTCCTAACACTAAAAATGTGAAGGGAAAAAAAATTGATAAATCATATTTTTTGAGCTGCAAGATTAGGATGATTTCAATTGGTTTATTCAGTTTTATATTTGTAGATCTTTTCTTTATAATGTTTAGTAGTAAAATGAACATATTGGATGCTTAATAGTCATTTTAATAATATGCCTGTATAATTACCTGCCTACTGTCCTTCAAATTTAAGACAGAAGAAATCATTAACCTAGTGAAGAAGAATCTAGCAGTTTTTTACAAGTGGTTGTCTCATGTTTTCATTGACATATTCAACCAGTTTTTAAACAGCCAAAGAAAACTGTTTGTTTTTATTTGATTGAAATAAACCTTAGAATAACAAATAGCTATTAGATTACTGCATTTCTGGTTATCTTATAACTAGTACCACAAATAAATCTTAATAGACAAGAAATTATATTATTGTTTAATCCTATTACCTAAGCATAAAAGCAAACAAAGTTTGCACATGAAATATCTCCATGTGTGGAATTAGCCTTCACAATTGGGCTACTTGTATATAGAGACTGTTGGTTTTACATCAGTTGTCTTAGTATTCCATTATGGGAAGCATCACTAACAGATCAGTTTGATCTTTATTGAGGTTCCCTCAGTAGGTGCTAGGCCCTGGAAGATACCAAGCATAAATCTATGCAAAAGCAATATATATTGTCAGCAATTTGTTCCATTCACAACAAATGCAAAATGCATTCGACATGAAGCTGTTTAATCATCTCACCTTGTCTATTCCTTCACTTTTTTTTTTTTAAATAAATACAGGTATTTTAGAATAATACTATATGTTTACAGGTGAGAGTACAGTTACCCATCCACCTGACTCCTTACAGCTGGAGCATGCTCATCTTTCATATGAATCAACAGTTAGAAAGGTGGAACAGCTAACTAAGGGAATGTCTGGCCGTGAGCTTATGGTTGCCATTGATGAGGTAATATTGATTCACTGTCTATAAGAAGTTTGACTTTTTATATTTGGTTAGGATACCATCTAAGATATTGATTAGAAATGAATTGTACTGTACAATATTAACTTCTGATGAATACTATTAAGAGTAATGAATATGGTAAGTGAAGGAAAACAGATTTGTATCATAGAATCTAATTTGATGCCTAAAACATTTAGATTAAAGTAGAATTCTTGCAGCAGATAATGTAATGAATAAAATCAATCTGTTTTACAAAAACAGGTTGTTTCAAAAATATATGTATACATGCTTTAAAAATTGTATATTTCATAAAGCTCGCCTGGTCGGCTGAGTGGTTAGTGTGTCTGCTCTCCATCCAAAAGGCTGCGGGTTCGAATCCCATCGTGGACATGGTTGTGATTGTCTGTGGAAATACTAGTGGTGGTAGTGGGTGGTAGATGGTGTTGGTGTAGTTGCAGTTAGTTGTAGTTGGATTGAGTGGTGGAGACAGAGAGTTGTAGAGTAAGTGCCCTCACTCAATGAGTCTTTGGACTCCCTGGAAATGTCATGTAATAATAATAATAATAAACATATGCAATTTAAATTTTCTTTATCACATTTTAAAGCTAAGAGATAGACAGTTTTTTTCACAACTCTTCAGAAGGATGTCAATCTTCCTCGGATCACTGTGTGAATGGAAATCTCTTCACATGGAATAACTAGACCTTATTGATTCCATGGTACTGTTAATGGAAAATTATCATAAAATGCTTTGAGATTATTATTATTATTATGTAACACCTCCAAGGAGTCCAAAGACTCATTGAGGGAGGGCATCTACTCTATAACACTCAGTGTCCACCAACTACAGCAAACCATCATCATCTGCTGCCAACTGCCACCACTAGCATTTTCACAGACAATCACAAACATCCATGCCCGTGGTTGGATTCAAACCTGCAGCCTTTTGGCTGGAGAGCAGATATGCTAACCACTTGGCCAACCAAGTGGTTAGCGTATAGCATAACAGAAACATAATATGTTTCTATAAGTTAAGGGGATAAAAATCCCTTCTTGTTTTTCAGCCAGTATGAAAAGCCTTTTTGGCTTTTCATAATATGTTTCTGTTATGTGACACATCCATTGGTGGTTTTTCAACAAGATGGGGAAAAAGATATTATTACAATAAATTACTTTAGCAGACTGCTTGTCAAAATTATTATTTTTACTTCATGGATAGGCAATTTTCTTGCTTCTTTCTACACACCGATGATGTACTGTTGGTTTCAGTACAAAATATCTCTACTTTCATTTCATTAAAGTTAATTTCTGTGGTTATTGTGTAATTTATTTATTTATTTATTCACGTGGGGTTTCCCCTGTTCCTCAACCCCCCTTAGGACTGGTTGAGCCCTCCTAATGAGGGAGTAAGTACTTTATCCTATGACTGTAGCCTGTGTGTACACGGGGCCGGTTTGCCTGCTTGCAAGATGAAAAACCCCAGATAAACTGGGGGGGGGGGGGGGGGGACCCTGCTGTCCATGCCCAAGACCAGCTAACTTGGCTATGGCTGAGAAACATTCTTAAGCTCTTCATGTTGTCGACAGGAATCGAACCTAGGACACTCCTTCCCCAGGCATATGGTTGTGAAGCGCATAACCACTAGGCAAACTGCATGGATGTGTAATTATATATATATATATATATATATATATATTTATGCAATTTTCTTGTTCCAGTTTACGAATTGATTCTTCCATCATCATGTCATTCTACAGTCTTGCTTTCCTATAGTATGGTCAGTATAGAACTCTTAGTATACATATTCTCTTAGAGAGAACTCTTAGAGTACATATTCAGCTTGTTCCTAATATGGGAAACATTCCAAAAGTAATGCTTCCTTTGTGATAGCCCCACTTAAAAGAGAAATGTCAATGAAACAAAAGACATTCTGATGCATTTTCTCCACTCCATAAGTTTTTCGGAGCTATTATAGTAAATTCTTCGGGTTGTTTTTGGAACCATTTTTATCTCCCCTTATCTGTTTCAATTTATGAAATAACTAGAATTAGAACCTTTTTTAAATGGGCAGTGGGACAAGTGCTCCTGCCATTATAACGTGTTGTACCATCATTTTTGTGTATGATTTAAGCCAATAAAGAATACCTAATAACAAATGTAATACATGAGAAAGTAAGGATTTGGTATTGGGTTATGAAGAGAGGTTAGTAAAATAGGTGTTTGATGCCAGACGAAGACCAAGATTTAGGTGGATTAATTATAAAGCCATTTATTTTTTCCTCTTTTGGTGTTGTTTATACTGTGAAGGACTATTATGAATTTATTATTATTATTATTGTATGGGCACCTCTGTTGAGTCCAAAGACTCATCGCAGGAGACTCAAACTATCCACACAATCTATCACACCTCTCCTTGAACACATTAACAGGCAAAGCACTCACAACTGAGTCTGGCAACCCATTCCACTTATTCACAACTCTTAAGCAAAAAATCTAGTCCTAACACCCATACTAACCACCCCTTTATTCAACTCCCTGGTATGACCTCTTGTTCTCGCCGCTCTAGCCAAGTGTTGAAACATTTCCCCATCAGTCCTATGAAAACCTTTAACCTCCCTACCAGCTGAGATGGATGAAATAGTGAGACCAAATTGCACTTCTTATCCATGTTATTCAATAGGTGTTACAGACTCGTATCTAGATTTAGCATGACGTCTATAGATGTTATGGCTGGTTCAGGGGATTAGGCAAATTAAATGTTTCTATTATATCCCCTCTTTTTCTCCTATCAACCAACTTCTGCATTCCGCACACCTTCAATCTATCCTCATAAGGAACATTCCACAGGCCACTCACCATCTTGGTCACTCGCTTCTGAATCCTCTCTCCACTGCTACTTCCTCCTCAAAAAACCTAGGGGACCAGACTTGAGTACAGTAATCCATATGTGCGCATAACAAGGTCTTATAAAGAAGAATAAGAACTTCCTTATCTCTACTTGTTAAAGTGTTCTTCAATAGCCAAGTAATCTTATGGACTACATTGGCAATATGTTCTGTAAACCTTAATTCTCTGTCTACCACCACTCCTAAATCTTAAGCTTCATCTATTTCCTGCAGTACAGTGCTATCAATGTGATACTCACCTTGTAATCTGTCATCACAATCAAATTCCTGCTATATACCTTCAAGGGATGTACAGGATATGATAGTACTACATGAAAATTTACACCATTAATAACTTCCTATCTACAATTTTCTTCCAAATCAGTCTGTTACTTGTCAAGACTCCAACATTATCAAATCTTACATTTCTGTTGTCTAAGACACTTTATGCCATATCAATCCACCTATATCTTGGTCTTCCTCTGGGTCGTTTTCCTGCCAACCGGCAGAGAACAACTGTTTTGCTAATCTTTCCTCACCCATTTTGTTTAAATGACCATACCACCAGAGATTAGCTCTGCTAACGCATTCCTGGATGCTGACAATATCAACTTCTTTCCTAATATCCTCGTTTTTAATATGATTTTGCCATTGATGCCATCTGTTCATGCCCCTAAGCTTTCTCAGGACTCTCATATCTACAGTCTCTAGTCTTTGGTCAAGTGTTTTACTTCTAACCCAGCTCTCAGATCCATAAGTTAAAACTAGTTTAAACACTGTGTTGTATACAGCTAATTTAGTGTTTTGGCTAATTTCTCTCTTATTCCATATAAATTTATTCAGTTGACTTCTTACTATACCAGCTTTGTTCATTCTGTTGTATATTTCTATATTTAATTTACCATCTTCACTAAAAATCGTGCCTAAGTAGCCGAAATGTTTTACTTGTTCTATAGGCCCTCCATTCACAATGCAGTTGACATTTTCAATGATTCGGCCTATTTTCATTGTCTTTGTCTTCTTATTGCTGACCTTCATACCATATCTTTTACAACAGTTATTCAATTTAGTCAGGGAATCTTGCAGACTTGTAGTGGATTTATTTAGAAGTATCATATCATCCGCATAAAGCAAAGAGCCGAGATTAACATCTCCAATTTTGATATCAGGTTTAATACCACTTTCCTTCATAATGCGATCCATATAATGAATAACAAAGGGGATAACGTAAATCCTTGTCTGACACCACATTTAACATTAAACCATCTTCCTGTACTTCAATTCTAACTGCTGACTTACAACTCAAATAAAGACTAAGTATTGCTTGATATAATGCCCCATTGACACCATATAACTGTAACGTGTTGAATACCTTCTCTCTTGACACCTTGTGATATGCCTTTTCCATATCATCATCATCATCATCATCATCATCGAATTCCTGCCATGTACCCTCAAGGGGTGTACAGGATATGACAGTACTATATGAAAAAATTACATCATTACTAACTTCCTATCTACAATTTTCCTCCAAATCAGTCTGTTACTTGTCAAGACTCCAACATTATCAGATCTTATATTTCTATCGTCTAAGGCACTTTATACCGTATCAATCCACCTATATCTTGGTCTTCCTCTGGGTCGTTTTCCTGCCAACCTGGCAGAAAACACTTGTTTTGCTAATCTTTCCTCTCCCATTCTATTTAAGTGACCATACCATCTGAGATTAGCTCTGCTAACGCATTCCTGGATGCTGACAATGTCAAGTTCTTTCCTAATAATCCTCATTTTTAATATGATATTGCCATTGATGCCATCTGTTCACGCCTTCAATCCTTCTCAGGACTCTCATATCTGCGGTCTCTAGTCTTTGGTCAAGTGTTTTACTACTGACCCAGCTCTCAGATCCATAAGTTAAAATTGGTTTGAACACAGTCTTGTATACAGCTAATTTAGTGTTCCGACTAATTTCTTTCTTATTCCATATGAATTTATTCAATTGACTTCCCACGATACCAGCTTTGCTGATTCTGTTGTCTATTTCTATATTTAGTTTACCATCTTCAGTAAAAATTGTGCCTAAGTAGCTGAAATGTTTTACTTGTTCCTCAGGTTCTCTATTCACAACACAGTTGACATTTTCAATGATTCTGCCTATTTTCATTATCTTTGTCTTTTTATTGCTGACCTTCATACCATATCTATTACAACAGCTATTCAATTTAGTCAGAGAATCTTGCAGACTTGTAGCGGATTTATTTAGAAGTATAACATCATCCGCATAAAGCAAAGAGCTGACATTAACATCTCCAATTTTGATATCAGGTTTAATACCACATTCCTTCATAATGTGATCCATATAGATAATGAATAACAGAGGGGATAATGTACATCCTTGTCTCACACCAGATTTAACATTAAACCATCTTCCTGTACTTCCTTCAATTCTAACTGCTGACTCACAACTCAAATAAAGACTAAGTATTGCTTGATATAATGCCCCATTGACACCATATAACTGCAGCGTATTGAATAGCTTCTCTCTTGGCACCTTGTCATATGCCTTTTCCAAATCGACAAAACTTAAATACAGATCTTTGTTATATTCCCATGCTTTCTCGACTATTTGTCGTAAAGTGAAGATCTGATCCTGACAGCCTCTATTTGGCCTGAATCCAGCTTGTTCTTCACCAAGCTTTTCTTCCACAATTCTTCTCAACCGTTTCTCAAGTATACTTGCATAGATCTTGCCAGGAACACTCAGTAGGGAAATACCTCTGTAATTCTCACATTCAGTTTTATTTCCCTTTTTATATATGGGTACTATGAGAGCTCTACTCCAATCATTGGGAATTAGTCCCTCTGTCCAGGCTTTCTGAACTATGCAGTGCAGCCACTGTAAGACTCTTATACCACCATACTTCAGCATTTCTGGTCGAATATCATCTACTCCTGCTGCCTTTCCACATTTCAAGCCTTTGATGGCTTTTTCTACTTCAAGTATGGATATGTATTCCTCACTGCATGCCTGGTCAGTGTTTTTTATCACTGTGCTGTCATCACTGCTTGTTTCATTTAGCAGTTTTTCAAAGTAATTACTCCATACTTCAAGGATATCTTTTTCTCCTGTTTTCATTACACCTTTATCATCTCTAATTCCTTTTACGGCACTCTTTCCTCCATTCCTAAGCTTCTTCAACAACCTCCAGAATATTTTGCCACCTTCTTGATATTTATTTTCTATATTCTTGCCAAAGTCCTCCCATGACTTTTGTTTAGCTAGTTTTACACACTGTTTAGCTTTCTTACATTTGTCTCTGTATTCTGTAAGAGTAAAAGCTGACTTATTTCCCAGGAACTTTTGATATGCTTTCTTCTTTTCCTTCACTGCCTCTTTAACTTCCTGTGTCCACCAGGGAGTTCTGATTTTTCTATCCTTGCACACAACCTCACCACATGCCTCTCTGGCAGAATCAATCAATGTTTCCTTCAGAGTTTGCCACTGAATCTCCAAGGTTTGATTCCTTTTCTCAAACTCTTTCATTTTCTTTTCAATAATATTTCTGTATTTTAGTCTACAGTTCACATCTGAGAGCTGCTCAACTTTTATTCGCTTTAAAACTTTCTTACATGTTATTCTTTTCAATATGAAATTCAATTTTATCCTGCTCAAGACTAAATAGTGATCACTTCCAATTTCAAATCCTCTGTACACTCTGGTGTCCTGCACCAGGGAGAAAACATCACTATCAACAATAACATAGTCAATGAGACTTTTCTTATTCCTAGCCTCTTCTCTCCATGTGAATTTGTGCACATTTTTATGTTGGAACATGGTGTTTGTAATAACCAGTCCATGTCCTGAGCAGAAATCCAACAGATATTTGCCATTATTATTAGCTTTGCTCTTTTCTACAAATTTTCCCAAAATATTTTTGTATGTCTCACAATCATTTCCTACTCTACTATTTAGATCCCCAACAAGGATCAACTTTTCCTTTTTCATTGTGTCAGTTGCTTTTTCTAAAGCCTCAAAAAATTCCTCCACTTCTACCTTAGTAGAACCTTCTGTGGGACCATAGGCACAAATAAGTCTCATTGTCCAGTTCCCCATTCTCATATTTGCCCACATTACTCTACTTGAGACTGACTGCCATTCAAGAAGATTAGCCTCGTATTTTGTGCTGAATACTATGGCTACTCCTTCTTTTCCTCGATTGTCATTGCCTGAATATAACATTTTGTATTTATTGCTCAGAAAGATCTCACCAGTTTTGGTCTTTTTTGTTTCAGTCACCCCTATTATGTCGATCTGGTACTTATCTAATTCCTCAGCTAGCTCCATTTCTTTGCCATTCAGGCTTCTTACGTTGATAGTACCGATCTTTAACTCTGGTGATGTTGAGTTGGGGTTTGTTTTCAGATTTGTTCCAGTAGCTTAATTTTCGCTGTTCGCCCTGGTTCCCTGGCGAAAACAACGGGGGCCTTGTTTAACCGGGCGACGCCCCAGCCGACATGAAATTTTGTCATGTTGTACCATCATTTTTTATTTTGGTTTAACCAATAAGAATACAATTTGGTCGGCTAAATCCCAAATTGCCAGCCCATCCTCGTTCGTTCAGTATCAAAGTAGATACCCAACAGGGTGCACCACGAGAAGGTGAGGATTGGACATTAGGTCAGAAGCCCTGGTCGGTTCTCCGCATTCCTTTAAAGGCTATGTGGAGGTCTCCTCTCAGTTATACAGCTTTGACCCTTAAGCACCCCCCTTTTCCATATCTAAAACTTAAATACAGATCTTTGTTATATTCCCATGATTTCTCAAGTACTTGTCGTAAAGTGAAATCTGATCCTCACAGCCTCTGTTAGGCCTGAATCCAGCTTGTTCTTCAACAGGCTTTTTTTCCAAAATTCTTCTCAACGTTTCTCAATTATACTTGCATAAATCTTACCAGGACTCAGTAGGGATATACCTCTGTACTCACATTCAATTTTATTTCCCTATTTATATATGGGTACTATGAGAGCTCTACTCCAATCATCTGAAATTTGTCCCTCTGTCCAGGCCTTCTGAACCATACAGTGCAGCCACTGTAAGACTTTTATACTACCATACTTTAGCATTTCTGGTCGAATATTATCTACTCCTGCTGCCTTTCCACATTTCAAGCCTTTGATGGCTTTTTCTACTTCAAGTATGGATATGTATTCCTGACTGTATGCCTGTTGAGTGTTTTTACCACTTTGCTATCACTGCTTGTTTCATTTAGCAATTTTCAAAGTAATTACTCTATACTTCAAGGATATCTTTTTCTCCAGTTTTCATGTCGCCTTTATCATCTCTAATTCCTTTTACAACACTCTTTTCTCCATTTCTGAGCTTCGACAACCTCCAGAATATCTTGCCACCTTCTTAATATTTATTTTCTATGTTCTTACCAAAGTCTTCCCATGACTTTTGTTTAGCTAGTTTTACACTGTGTTAACTTTCTTACATTTGTCTCTGTATTCTCTAAGAGCCCAAGCTGATTTATTTGCTGGGAACTTTTTATATGCTTTTTTCTTTTCCTTCACTGCCTCTTTAACTTCTTGTGCACTATGGAGTTCTGATTTTTCTATCCTTGCTGACAACCTCACCGCATGCCTCTCTGGCTGAATCAATCAGGGTTTTCGTCAAGCTTGTCACTGAATCTCCAAGAGTTGGTGCCTGTTCTCAAACTCTTTCATTTTTTCCAATAATCTTTGTTTACTTTAGTCTACAGTTCACATCTGAGACCTACTCAACTTTTATTCGCTTCAAAACTTGCTTACATGTTTTTCTTTTCAAAATGAAATTCAATTTTATTCTGCTCAAGACTGAATAGTGATCACTTCCAATTTCAAATCCTCTGTCCTGCACCAGGGAGAAAACATCACTATCGACAATAACATAGTCAATGAGACTTTTCTTATTCCTTGCCTCTTCTCTTCATGTCTATTTGTGCACATTTTTATGTAGGAACATGATGTTAGTAATAACCAATCCATGTCCTGAGCAGAAATCCAACAGGTATTTGCCATTATTATTAGCTTTGCTCTTTTCTCCAAATTTTCCCAAAATATTTTTGTATGTATGACAATCATTTCCTATTCTGCTATTTAGATCCCCAACAGGGACCAACTTTTCCTTTTTCATTGTCAGTGGCTTGCTCTAAAGCCTCAAAAAATTCCTCCACTTCTACCTTAGTAGAACCTTCTGTGGGACCATAGGCACAAATAAGTCTCATTGTCCAGTTCCCCATTCTCATATTTGCCCACATTACTCTACTTGAGACTGACTGCCATTCAAGAAGATCAGCTTCGTATTTTGTGTTGAATACTATGGCTACTCCTTCTTTTCCTTGATTGTCATTGCCTGAATATAACATTTTGTATTTATTGATCAGAAAGATCTTTCCAGTTTTTGTCTTTTTTGTTTCAGTCACTCCTATTATGTCGATCTGGTACTTATCTAATACCTCAGCTAGCTCCATTTCTTTGCCATTCAGGCTTCTTATGTTGATAATACCGATCTTTAACTCTGGTGATGTTGAGTGGGGGTGTGTTTTCAGATTTGTTCCAGTAGCTGACTTTTCGCTGTTTGCCCTGGTTCCCTGGTGAAAACAATGGGGGGCCTTGTTTAACCGGGCAACGCCCCAGCCGGCATGAAATTCTGTTGTGTTGTACCATCATTTTGTATTTTGATTTAAGCTAATAAGAATACAATTTGTTCGGCTAAATCTCAAATTGTCAGCCCATCCTCGTCCGTTCAGTATCCAGGTAGATATCTAACAGGCTGCATCACGAGAAGGTGAGGTTTGGACATTAGGTCAGAAGCCCTGGTATGTTCTCCGCATATCTTTAAAGGCTATGTGGAGGTCTCCTCTCAGTTATACAGCTTTGACCCTTAAACATCCCTGCTTGTAATCTGTTTATCCCAAAGTGCATAACTTTACATTTCTCAACATTAAACTGACACCCATTAACTTTTGCCCACACTGACAGCCTATTTCAATTGTCCTGCAATCTCTCCACATCCTTGATTAACTATTACTCGAACTAATTTTGCATCATCGGCAAACATCTGAATATTTCCTTTCAAGTTATTTCCTATATCATTTGTATACAAATTAAACTGTTGTGGCTTCCGCATTGAAACTTGTGGCACACCACTGGTCGCCTGTTTTCGCCTTGATTCTGCCCCTCCATGTACCACTTTTTGATATCTGTCCAGTAGCCAACCTCTTATCCACATAACCAGTGTTGTATCCATCCCTAGTTGTTCTAATTTGTGTAACAGAATTTCATGTGGTATTCTGGCAAATGACTTTGCAAAATCCTGCAGAATTATTATGTAGCCATTTTCTTTATCCAACTCAGCTGATACTCTATTATAAAAAGTAACTAAGGCATGACCTACCCCACACAAAGCCATATTGCCCCTAATACAGTAGCATATTCTTCTCTACCCATTCTTGAATTCTCTTTTTGATCATTTTTTCCAGTACTTTTACCGGCATGCCTAAGATACTGGTTGGTATATAATTTGCTACTGTAGTCTTAGAATCTCCCTTATGCAAAGGAATAATTTTGCCCTCTTTCCATTCCCTTGAACCTCTTCCAGAGCTGAGACTTAAATTAAACAGCTTAGTCATAGGCATTTGCCAGTTCCCTTGCACATTCTCACAAAACCCGAACTGATATCTCATCTAATCCCACAGCTGTATGTACATTGAGATTCTGCAATATCCTAAGAACTTCCAATTCATCTATCTCTGTTCCTGCATTAGTGTCTGTCACATATGTTTAAAGCAGTTACCTCACTTGGATGATATACTCTTGCAAAGTGTTCATTCAGTAACTCTACTATTTTATCTGCTTCTGTCACTTCTTGACCATCATCACTCATTAAGGTTAATTTTCCATGGGCATTCTTCCTCTTATACTACATAACAAAATAACTCTTTGCAAATTTTTTGGTCTGCTCAGCTAGATTCTTCTTGTAATCTGATTTTGCCTTCTTTGCCATGCTGGTCACCTTTCTCCTTATATACCCTCTATCATATTTTCTTCATCTGTAGTTCACGCTTAATGATATTACTCATCCATCTAACTCTTACCTGATTAACCCTCCTTACCTTAAGTATACAGGGTGTTCGGGATAAATTTGACATATTTATAATTAATTATATTTTTCCGTAAGTTACATGTATTAACACACACTTCTCTTCATTTAAAAGTTTGGACCCTTCTTCATTCATATACAAGATGTCAGAAAGGATGGATAGCTGGAACCCACCTGAATCATGGAAGAGAATAACTTGTATCATGATGATTCGTGCCCGCCATCAAAATAAGGATATTACGACTGCTGCCCAATGCTCCCTGAATACAGTAAAAACAATCAGGCATGAACTAGAGACTTGCAATGGTGACTACGAGGATGTAGCAAGAAGAAAGATCCCTAGCAGACGATCTGATTGCGTTCGTACAGCAGAATTCCTCGCAAATCTGCAGGAACAGGTGTTGAAGAACCCTGGCATTGGAATTCGGGCTTTGTTCGTGGAGTTGCTAACTGTAGTCAAGCCCTGGATAACAAGGGTAGCCAATGGTAGGCCGTATGTATGGCAGCAGGATTCGGCCCCTTGCCACACCTCTGGGAAAAGTCAAAAATGGTTGTCTGAAAATTTCTACGACTTCACCAGTCCAAATGTTTGGCCTCCAAACTCCCCAGACCTTAACCCCATGGATTATTTTGTATGGGGCGCAGTTGAAAAAGACACCAATCGCACTTCCAGTAATACAAAAGCCCAGTTAATGGATAAAATTAAAACAGTTTTTGCGGCCCTTCCCAGGGAGACTGTAGCATCAGCTTGTTCGAGGTTCCGAAGCAGAATTGAAGCTGTGATCGATGCTAATGGTGGTTATTTTGAGTAAATCTTGTTGATAGTATTGTAATTAACTCTGCCTGTAATGTTTTTTTGTCAATTCATTAAATTTAATAGATACAAAGAAGATTTTCTTTTTCCTTACGAAGCTGTCAAATTTATCCCGAACACCCTGTACAATTTAATATTTCTTCCTCTAGATGTTTGTTGATTATTTCCCTTGCACTACTAATATCCTTATTGTACAGTGTTTTATGCCATGGCACAAATTTAAGCTTCCTACTAAGCTTGTCATAATCACCTGCCTTGTGGTTCCACATATACCCCTTCTGTACAGAATATTCCTCATGTTTTACAATCTCCCAGGTCAACACTTTTGCCATTCAGAAGCAATGTGACCATCTTGATTATGGATAGCTGTTATGATCAGGTTCAATACTCTCACTTCCTTAGTCCCCTTCATCATGTGCTTCCTCAAGTTATTATCTCTCAGTTGGTATATAAATTCGATTTCCTTCTGCCATGTGATCTTTCTTCCTTCCAGTCTATATCTCCATAGTCGAAGTCCCCCATAATAATCACTTGACCTGTACTCATTGTACTAATTTGCTGTTGCATGTCTTCCAGATCATCCGTGGAACTCCCTGGCCTATAACAACAACCAACTGTATATTTTGTATTACTGGCCTTGATCTCACACTGGACTGCTTCAAATGAACAGCTACCCTCCTGCCTATCTCCTATTCTTTTTGGCTACAATTCAGCAGTACCCCTCCCTTCCTTGAAAATATTAAACCCTTCACATTCTAACCCTATAACTAAGTCATCTGCTGTTAACCAAGTCTCACTAATGTCTATAACTTTTGGTGAGGTTGCACTAACCAATGCCAAAAACACCTCCCTCTTGTTCCTGATACTTCTGGTTGTTGTTGTTGAGTCCATTGAAGAGCTTCTAGATATGACCGTAGATCTGTAGAACTGCTTTGGCAGTCTGTTGAACTTTGATGGAGTAGAGCTTTTCTCTATACTTCTGGTATTAGTAAAGATCAACTGCAGCATCCCTTTAGGCTTTCCCCCACCCACCTTTACTCTGAATTGATGACCCTATTCAGTATTTTTGCTTGAGAGACTAGATTCCACACTTGGTTATTCTCACACTCACTCGCTTCATGGGTGTCTTCACACAAACTCACCTGCTTCCACCCTAATTGCTTAAGTTTTCCTTAATTTGCACTTCAGCTTGCTCAGGTGAACAAAGCTCTCTCTCTAGACACCTAACACCAAAACCATTTAGATGCACTCCATCAGCATTAGCTATCAACAACTTCTTCCCCCTCAGTTTCTCTATAGATGGATTGATGCAGTTAACATGTTGACTGCTAACTATGAGATAACTCATAGTTGGCCATATGTTAGGACACTAATTACTAGTAAGGAGATATTTTTTATACCGAACATTGTTCAGTATAAAAAAAATATGGAAAAAAGGCATATGGAATAACTATAATGAAATTGAACTAAATGCTTTTTTTTTGCAACTAATTAGAGATGTAGCATAAAACTTGTAACACCAAGTTGTATTAACATGATTTCATTTCTTGTATGTTTATATTTCCAATTCATGGGGGAAGATACCATCCAGCTTATTAGAGCAAGCTGCACCAAAATCATACTAACATCAGCAAACAGTTAACATAAGTTACTTTTTTTTTTTTCAGGAGCCAGTATACAACTTGCTGCGAGATGTCTCATAAATGACCTATATAAAAGAAGTATTTATCTGTAAGCAAACTACTTCAGTAGTTGCCATATGGAGATAGTTCTTGTTTCTGTACTAAAAAGTTTAGCTACAAAAACAAAGTGGAAAAAATTAACAGCAATTATTTTATTGAAGAGAAAATACTAAGAACATTTTGGCAGCAGTGGTAAGTTGATGTGTGGCTTATGGTAGCTGTACGGGGATGTTAGTGCAACAGTGGTGTCACTCACATCTAATGAGTACGCCACTCCCTACACACACACACACACACACACACACACATACTGGATTAGAAATTTCGAGCCAATAATCATCAATCGTCATCAACAATCATGGGTCCAATGCCCGTAGGTGTCTTTTTTTTTTTTTTTTTTTTTTTTTTTTTTTTATGTTTGAGCCCATACACAGGAGGTTGGTTGGTCAACCTATAGTACATTAGTACCGTGTATGGGTGGTTGGTTGGGAAAGGAGGAATTTGTTTACATTTGATTTGAATGACTTTAAATTGTATTCCTTGGGAAACTCAGCAGGTGGGAGACTATTCCACAGTGCAGCAGTTGCAGGGATAAAAGAAGAGGAAAAGAAACTTGTTCTGTTTGTTTCTAGGTGAACTGTGAAGCGATGTTGTGCAGCAGCTATACGTGTTCCAATGAGTTTAGTACTGAGCGGAGGGATTATTGATGATATTTCCGATGAGCATTTCCCATGGAAATATTTGTAGAATATACATACTGCAGAGACCATACGTCTGTGTGAAAAAGGGGGTAGGGAGTTGGTAAGGGATGGATCATTGATAAGTATAATTGCTCTCCTCTGTATTGAGTCGAGCATTTTGAGAGAGCTTTTTGGGGCCCCACTCCATATGTGAGAGCAGTATTTAATAGTTGGGCGGATTTATGACTTGTATAATGTTAATAGCTGTTCGGGGGTGAAGTAACGTCTTGAGCGAAAGAGAAATCCTAGTTTTTTTGAGGCTGAGGATGCAATGTTTGAGATATGTTTATGCCAGGAGAGGTTTGATGTGAGGGGTGATTCCAAGGAGTGAGATCTCAAACTGTCTGGAGATTTGGGTATCATTAAAAAGGATATTGGGAAAAAATGGTTCTTTTTTATGGGAAATAGTACAGAACTGGGTTTTATTGGCATTGAAATTTATGAAGTTATCTGAACCCCAATGGAGGATGGCTTGGAGATCGGAGTTGAGGGTCATGGTGGTTGATGTTCTGTAGGTTGAGGTGAGTTGTGTAGGGTAAAGCTTATCAAATGCAAGCAAAGAGTGTAGCGTGCTGTCGTCTGCAAAACTGTGTATTGGGTTGGAGGTCAATTGCAGTAGGTCATTGATATATAGCAGGAAGAGGGTTGGTGAGAGGACAGAACCTTGTGGGACTCCAGCATTAATTGAGTGGTGAGAGGATAGGGAGCCGTCCACCATCACACAGAGTGTGCATCTAGACAGAAAACTGACGATCCACCTACAGAAGCCCTGGGTCAGACCGAATGATGGTAGTTTGCCTAGTAGGCCTTTATGCCAGACCTGGTCAAAGGCTTTGGAGATATCTAGTGCAACCACTTGAGATTTGCCAAACCTCTCCATAGCCTTCGTCCAGAGATGGGTGATGTATGTGAGTAGATCTCCTGTTTATCGGCAGTGGCGGAATCCATACTGGCTGTCATTTATTTGGTGAGTATCTTCACGATAATGTAGGAGTTGGGAATTGATAATTTTTTCCATTACCTTCGACAGGACTGAGGTAAGCGAGATAGGACGGTAATTGGATGTCGGTGACTTGTCACCCGTCTTGGGGATGGGCTGAATATAGGCCAATTTCCAGTTCGTGAAACAGATTCCAGTGGAGTAGGAGAGTATATATAGGTGACATAGGATAGGGGTCAGTTCTGGAGCACAAACTTTCAGAACAATTGGGGATGCCATCAAGGCCAGGAAACTTTTTTATGTCTAATTTGGACAGTATTTTTCGGATCTCATCCTGGCAAAAGGATATGGGGGCATTGTATGTTGGGTGTCTGGAATGGTTGGGGGGGGGGGGGGGGACATTTACCATTGTCAGTTATGCATGCATTATGAGGCTAGAAGATTGGCTTTTTCTGTGGGTGATGATGCAGTAGAGCCATCAGGGTGTGATAGGGGTGGGAATAGTGTTGGATAGAAATTTCGGCTAATTGCTTTGGCGAGCGACCAAAAGGCTCGGCTGCTGTTTGGACAGGCTGCTAGTTTCCTGCTTTGTGTTCTTTTGAACTCTGTTTTGGAAGTGTTGATTGTTTTTTTGCATTTATTATGGGCTTCAGTGTAAGCTTTGAAGGAGGATTTGGTTCTTAATTTCAGCCAGTTGTGGTATGTCTGGTGTTTCGTCTCTACAGCCTTGGCACATCTTTTGGAGAACCAGAAGATTCAGGTTTCATTAGGGAATGGCAATTCAGGGTGCTGTGTGGAATGTATGTATTCATGCCAGTGAGAATTACTTTGGTAATAAGCTCGGTGCATATGTTTGGGTTCGAAGGCTGGAAGCAATAGTCCAACCATGGGAATGCAGCATAAAAGTTGCAGAGGCTGTCCCACTTGGCACTGTTATGGGGCCAAACTACTCTTGTGTGGGAGTGTCTGTGTAAACGTTGTTGCATGGGGGAGGAGATGAACACTAGATTGTGGTCAGAATTGCCCAGGGGACTCACTACTTTCACCGTGTATTTGGAGTGGTCATTGGTGAGGAAGAGATCTAGGGTGTTTGGGGAGTGATTTGGGTTATCAGGTATTTTGGTTGGCATCTGGACTAGTTGTGTAAGGTCGTTAGTGATGGCAAATGTTTCGGCATTTGCAAGATCTGTACAGCTGGAGGAGAAAAGCCAGCTAGTGTTGTGGACGTTAAAATCTCCTAGGGGGGTGATTTCGCTGTTGGGAAAGTGGGATTGGAGAAAGTCGATTTTTACAGAGAGGAAATTAAAGAGCTCAGGGTGGTTGGTTGTGTTTGGGGAGCGATAGAGACAACAGATGAATTGGACCGAGTGGGGAAGGGATATTTCCAACCAAAGGAGGTCAAAGTTGTGTGCTCTCTGGCAAGGTATGTCAGAGCAGATGTATGCGCAGACACCACTCTTGGGACGAAAGTTATTGAAGAGTGAGTCGTTTGGAAGTTTGAGATAAGTGGTGTTGCTGGGAGGTGAGATTTGTGTTTCTGCCAGGAAGAGTAAGTGGGGTTTGGTAGACTGTAGGTGGTAGTGGACACTATTCAGGTTGGAGTTTAGGCCATGGATGTTGGTGAAGTGGATGTGTAGGGTTTTGTGTTTCATATGTTGGACCGCATGGGTCTTTCTTATGTGGTGCCTGTATGCTGGTCTCCTTGGTGGCTGCTAGTGGCATCACTTGGTAAAAAAATCGATGGTCCAGTTATTGTCACCGTTTTGATGTTTTTCTTCGAGTTGTCTTCGAAGCTGGCGTCTTTGTTCCCTTTGTGCAAATGATTGGTCTGGTTGTGCATGTATGCGCGATTGGGGGCAGGTGTCTTTGAACTTGTTGTTGATCGCTGTTATTATTTTTTGTTGAGGTTGTCGGCATGTAGCAAGACACTTTTACTAGGCGCGGGAAGTTCGTACTGTCCTTCCTTTTATTTATAGGTCCGAAACGGTAGCACCTGACGATATTCTTAGGATTGATGTCGCATTCTTCAGCGAGTTTGTTGATGTCCTCTTGTAATGATTTTCTGTTTTCCGTCGGGAAATTCAAAATGATGGCATTGAGTTTTTTTGTTTAGCCTCCATCAAGTCATTTACTGTTGCTGCAATTAGATCGCAAAGTTCTTTCGCTGGCGGAGTGGAGCTTGCATTGCACTGGTTTTCAATTTGTTCTAGCTTAGTTTCGACTGCCCATATTTTGGTGGTAAAAGTTTCATTTAAAGCATTGATGTGCTGTTCAAGGTTTTCGACACGTTTACCTATGTTCAGTAATTGTTTTACCAGGGAGGCACAGCGAACAGAAGAACGGCTGGTTAAATTCAATAAGTAGCTTTTGCGCAGCTTCGTCAATTTTCGCACAGGAAGCATGCAACCAGTGGCAACAGAACTCACGGAATATGCCCTTTTTTCTGTCTGTGACACCAGTTTTGCAGCTGTGGCACATAGTAGGTATGTCGGTGGCAGTCGAAGGCACTGGGTTAGTAACTGGTGAGACTCGTGGTGCTCATTCACCGTTGGCTTTTGATGCCGCCATCTTTGCTGCGTACGGTAGGCATCGTGTGTGCTTACATGTGGCTGATTTAGAATTGGAAGAATAGTTGGATTAATACACTCTAGGTACTTACAGTTTGTACTGAAGTATTCTGCTGTTCATTAACCGCTGCTGGGTTTTGTTTGATGGTTAATTTCAATGGAAAAACACTCGCAATAACAGTAAATTGGTGAGCACAACTTTGAAGTAGCTTGTTCACCGACACCACCTGGTGGTTGATGCCATCTTGATATGATTCTTCCATTGCATTCTCTTTTGTGCAAGATGACTCAGTTTGTGTATAGAATTTCCATTTGACAATGTCATCGCTCCTTTCTCTGTTTGGTCTTCCCTTTTTGTTCTTTCCTTCAATCATCCCAAACAGCAGTGTTTTTATTTTCCTCTTGTCGTTCATTCTACATATATGGCTAAAGAGACATAGTTTCCTTTTGATTATTTTCTGGATCAGGTTTTCTTTTGGTTGTATTCATCTGTAGATTTTCCAATTGAGTATAAGCTGGATCCAGCTTATACTCAAGATATTTCTATAGCACTTACTCTCAAATGCTAATATCCTCCTTTCAGATTCTCTCAGGAATACCCAGGCCTCACATCCATAGAGCATGCTGCTGAAGATACAGGTTTCTACAATGCGCAGTTTAGTTTGCATCTTTATAGCTCGGCTCTTCCATATTTTGTCCATGGCTTTTAAAATAGTTGTTGCTCTGGCTATTCTAATTTTTATCTCTTTTTTGGAATCATGTGGCATCCAAGATATGTGAAGTGTTCCACATTTTCCAGTTGAAATCTGTCTATCGTAACTTGTTCAGTAACTCCTGTTGTCCAAATATCATTGTTTTAGTTGTTTCAAAGTTGACATTTGGTCCATATCTTTTTCCTTCTGTGTATAGTGTTTGTAATGTCTGTTCCAGCTTTGCTGCATCATCTTCAATCAGGACGATGTCATCTGCAAAGCAGATGTAGTTTATTCTCATGCCATTTATTGAAATGCCTCCAACTTCTTCTTTAATCTTATCTAGTGTTCTTCCCAGATATTTGATGAAGATGGTTGGTGATATTGGGTCCCCCTTGTCTTGTGCCTTGACTAGTGGCAAACCAATCTCCAGTCACACCTGCTATCCTGATTTTTGCTTGTGCTTGGCTGTTTATATCTTTCAGCAGGCGGATCAATTTATTGTGCACACCATAGGATTCTAAGACAGCCCATGTTATATTTTGGTCAATATTATCAAATGCTTTTTGGAAGTCCATGAAACAGCAGTATATCTTTTTGTTCTTTTTTGAGCTTTCCCTGCAGTCTTAGTGTGAGTATTTGTTGCACTGTACTTCGATCTTTTCGAAATCCGGCTGGCTCATCAGGAAGATGTGCCTCCATATGACCCTTCAAGCGTTCTGTTAGTATTTTCATTAGCACTTTGCCAAGATGACTCATTAATGCAATAGTTCTGTAATTGGTGCATTCTAAAGCACTACCTTTCTTCTGAAGAACAACCGAGACCATTGTTCTTCATAAGAAAGTTGTTCTTCACGTCTCTAGCTTTTTGGAACTCTCCTTTGTATACTTTGGTTGCAGTTTTAGTCTTATATTCGCAATCACTAAGCTGTGGTCGAAATCAATATCAGCTCCTTGGAATGATCTGCACTGTTGAACTGAGGTTCTCCATTTCTGGTCTATTAATATCGGGTCAGCTAACTATAGAAGTCTTCTATAGTTAGCTGACACGTCTTCTTGCATGTGTCTAGACAGTTCATCGCTGGAAATTTAATCACGGGGAAAATTAATCGCATGAAAATTCATTGCGGATACATGTGGGTAAAAAAAAAATTTTTTTTTTTAATTTACTTATAAAGTTATTCATATTCTTTCTTACTACAGGCTCTGTAGATGGAATATTAATCATTACAGAACTGGGATAGGATGGTGAGAGAGAAAGAGCACCATATTTAAGAATATTTAGGGAGAATAGTTATATCCAACTAACTGCTGATTGTTGTCAGAAATCTGACAACAATCAGCATTATTTTTAGGGTGTAAAAGAACACCGTAAATGATGTTATACATGAAAAGATAATATGAAATCTATTAGTGAAAATTAAAAGTATTTGAACTGTTTATCTGCTAAAACACACTAAAACAAGTTGTTGTGCACCTAGAAGGCATGAATGTCGTGATGTTCTGTTTGTATTTTATTCCTTCAAAATTGTACTATTAGCCACTTCGAAGGAGCAATTATTATTCTGTTGTTATTAAAACAACTTAAAAATTTATTTTCAAGAGGAACTGGAATCAGTACAATATGGCATCTCTCTATCAATATTTGTAGTCCTGAAAAGGACTGTTTTGATGATCATGCAAAGGAACACTTTTTATTTTCATACCAAAATAGAGCAGTATGTAAAAAAAAATGAAATAAAAAAGATGAATGCACAGCCACAAAGTTTTCAAAATAAAAAATTATTGCCAACTCCTTAAGTAATCAAGAGTTTCAAGATTTTCATAATCACTAATGATGAGCTGAAGTCTTTTTGCAGTATCTCGATAGCGTTTCTTACCAGGAGGAGGTTGGGTGCTAGCTATATATTACTCTATTTCCCATCATTGAAATGTTGCTCATCCTTCAAAGTTTTTAGAAACTTCCACATTCAGATGAGAAGCACCAATCAGTTTGCTGAATGCACGATGCCACCCTTCGCATGAGTTGTTTGTCTTTGGTAACCCTTCCAGAGCAGCATGGTAACATTGGTAACAATTCCATAAGGCATGGGGGAAGCGAGGTGGACGACGAAGTGATCGACGATCAGGTTTGCCAATCCAGATGTCTTCTATGTAGTGTGAAACAGATTAAGCTTCAGCAGGATAGTCATTATTTTCACATAACACTTCAAAAACACGTATGTTTGTAGATGGCGCGAAAGCAATTGTCGATATCATGCTCATTTTTATTGCAACTTTGGAATCAGCAGGAATCACTTTATCGTTTATAATGCCATGAATTGTGTACAGCTGCTCAAAAAGAGGTGGAGTAGTTTTAAAAGCGCCATCTCCATACCATGTCGATTGTGACAATAACTGTAGATTTCGTTTAGTAGAAAATATCAGCAATCTGTTGCGGCCATCGTTGCTGTCATGCAAAGGGAACTCTTCATTTCCATAGGTGATTTTATATATAGGCGGAATAATTAAATTACTTAACGAATTTGGATTTGGTGGTACCTGTCCTACTTGATTTTGGGTTCTTCGAATAGACTTTTTTACAGAGGCATTGCTTGGTATTTGGTCAATGACGGCAGGAGATATTTTTGTGTATGCTTCCGTAATAATTCGATGAGTTCCATCGTTAGTTGTACGAGCTCGATCTTTAATCTCATTAAGTAGCTTCGCTGCTTCAACCCGTGCCATGTTACCAGCATGATTATGTTGGTTAATTCGTTTGATAATGTTGTCGCCAGCTGTATGAATACACGTATAGCAATGCATTTTTTGAAACTGATCACATTTCCAAAAAATCTTTTCTTCATTTTCTTTGTCTTTTATAAATAAATGACCATTAACACTCAATTTACGCTTCATCTTCTCGCTTAAAATAAATTCTAGAGGCATCGTGCAATAATTGTAATTAATTTATAAATTGATTCTTAAACTTAGGACTTTTAAACACTGACCAAAAGAAAAAAATGTCTGGGATCAGACTTCTGAGAACACGTGATGTAAAAATGTTTAATTTGAAATTTTCAGTGTAGAACTTCACTTTCAAATATCTAAGCAGGAATATATTCACAGTAGCAGCTCCAACATAGTAATGAAACAGCAGCTTTTATACTCTGGGAACCAGTGGTTAAATTCCCGGGGCTCTCCGGGTCCCAGACCCAGAACATTTTTCTGTTTTGTGACTTTTCTCCCTTTATAGTAATTAAGCCTAACCTGAAACAGACAGCAATGACAGGTTATTAAGAAGTGCATATGATTGGTACGGTATTAACAAAAGATTGCGCGATCGAAAGATAAAAGCAAGCTGCCAGTTGAGTTGAAATGCTAACTCTCTTCAACCAAATTCCATATGTGAAACTGCCATAACAACATTCACTATATATATATATATATTTCTTAGTTTTAACACGTTTACAAATTTTAACACATCCGGTTGAATTTCGTTGCTGCTTTGCGAACTCACACACAATAGTTTTTAGTTAGATACTGTGTTTGCCATATGGTTTTGCTTGAGACTATACAGCAGAGTTTCTGTATGAGGGAGCATGTGATTTATTCATTAGTATCGTTTTTATCTAAGTTGTCTCTACCCCCCCCTCCCCCCCGGCACCTACGTTACCCAACCCACTGAGTTCCAGGCTGGTAAGAACCGGTAAGACAAAAAAACATTTAAAATTTCATCTTATCCTTTTACATATAGAGAGTAGATATCACACAACTTTACATAACATGTGTTAAACTAAACTGACTGCAATTTTATAATGCTTTCAGCGAATTTTTTCCTGCATTGAATTTTCCCTGCGATAAATTTTCCCCAAAATCGATTTTCGCTCCATGAATTGTCCGTGAACTCTTCTTACATAACCAAACACAGATATTCTTGCCTTCTTTCTTTATTTTTTTGCAAACTGTTTGTTTCTCACACTATGGTATCCGTTGACTTCTTTCCAACAGTGTATATATATCCTCTTCTTTTCACCTCTTAACCAATTTTTGCAACCCACAAATTCATATATATTATCATAATGAGCATTCTACAGACCACTTACCATCTTGTTCACTCTCCCCTGGATCTTTTCAATCACTTCTCATCCCCAAGTAACCCAGATGACCAGACCTTAGCATAGTAATCCATATGTTGTATTGAAGCATTATAAAGAGGATCGATAACTTTCTTATCTCTGCTTGTTAGTGTATTCTGAATTCAATAACCTAGTAATGCTATGAACTACCTTAGCCATCTTTGCAGTATGCTCTTCAACTTTAATTCTCTATTTTTCAACATTTGCAAATCTCTCATTTCATTACTAATAGAACTATACTCCAGTTTACTGGAGTACAGTTCTATCAGTGGTACTAAGTTTGTAATCTTTTATCACAAAATGCATAACTCATACTCTTCATTAAACTAGTGTCCGTTGTCTTTTTCCCATACCATCCTATTTAAATCATTCTGCAAGCTTTCCCCATTATCTTGATTTTACATTATCAGCAAATAACTGAATAAATTCAGTTCATTTCCTATATCATTTATGTACAAACTTAACACAAAGCTTACTTAGAAGCATATTGTTAGTCACATGCTTTTCTCTTCATTCTGTTTTCCATATACACTATGTTAACAAAAGTATTTGGACATTAGTTGTTTTAATTCCATTTCTATTACTAAGTGGGACCAACTTTGGCTAAATGTCAGCGACTACTCCGGGGGAATCCTTTCAACCAATTTCCGATATGCTGCAACAGGAATATTCTTCCTTTCCTCACCAAAGCTATCCCCTCATTGCTGATGCTGATGATGGCCACTGTGGTCTGGAGTGAATTCGGCATTCTTCTAATTTCTCTCAAAGATGTTGGATGAGGTTGAGGTCTGGACTCTGAGCTGGCTGGTCCAACACTTTAACATTGTTTTGTGGAAACCAGTCTCAGACATGCAGCGCAGTATGGCATGGAGCACTGTCATGCTGAAACGTGCAAGCATCACTGCCAAAATTCTTCCACAGAGTTGGAAGCATGAAGTCCAGGATATTCAGGTAGCCATCAGACATCATGATTTTGAGCACATCCACCATTGGACAAAGTCCCATCCAACTGAAGCACACCCATACCATTACTGAGCCTCCACTAAATGACAGCTGGAATGATGCAGTGCTGTCAGAACCATTCCAGATCTAAACATGACCATTAGAGTGAAACATTTGGAAGCATGATTCATTGCTCCACAGAACCCTTTTCCAATCATCTATGGTCCAGGAATGGTGTGAAAGACATTAGTCCAAATATCATTTTTCATTGTGTGTGTGTGGGGGGTGATTGTAGCAGTTCTGCTGTGGATATGCAATGCATTCAACTTTCTGCAGATAGTTCTAGTAGCACTGACATCCAGGATGCGTGAACAATCCAAGACAGAGCTTGTCGATCTCAGTCAGTGAGTGCCAGTGGCCTCCCAGGGAAGAAATTAATATATTAATAAATAATATTAAAACTATTTTAAATAAGAAGGTTTCTTTTCAAAAAAAATTGTGAAGCCCTTTTATATAGCTTACAGCAACTGTTTTTTAATTAGTAAACCAATTGTTTTATGCACCTTGTACTCGTATTACTGTTCATTAATTTGCTTGTTCCTACACACTGATGATGTACTGTTATTTTCAGTATGCAATGTCTGTACTTTCATTAAAGTTAATTACTGTGGTTATCATGTAATTTGTTCTTCAAGTAATTCTTAAAACCTGACTGATTGAAATAAACAGCCTCAGTTGATTAATCAGCTAAATTCCAACATTGCCCAGAATAATTGCTTTTATGTGTGTGTGTGTGTGTGTGTGTGTGTGTGTGTGTGTGTGTGTGTGTGTGTGTGTGTGTTTACTTACCTTTATTTTTTCTTTCTTTTTTTTTATATCCTAGGCTTTGAAATCTGAAATATCACACATACATCAGCTCTCAAGGCTTCCTGTAAATGGTATTCAAGATCCTCGTTTATGCCATATAGGAGTGTACATATTAAAAAACGATGACTCACCTGATGTCTTTGTTCAGTGGGCTGTATTGGAGCAATTTTCACATCCTGATTTAGGGGAAACTAACAGGTAAGATTATTATAGATCATACTCTGGAACTTTTCTCTTTTGTTTATTATAAGTAATCAATTCAGTGTTTTTTTATTAGATATCCATATTTGAATTCTTCTCAATTTCTCTTCAATGTATATACCGTTTATTTGAAACCTTATGATAAGGTTTCAAATAAACAAGTTAAGATCATTTTGACAATAGTTGCGATAATTGCTGTGACATTGAGCTTACTTTAGAGGATGTTCCAAAGTCATGTTGTGATAGCTCCTCACCAAAAGAGAGATGTCACTAAAATGAAAAAAACAAAAGATGGTACAAGTCTCAACTTTATTTTCATACTAAATAGTTTTATGGAATATGTGCTCTAGAAATTATTATTATTATGTGACACCCTCCAGGGAGTCCAAAGAATCATCGAGGGAGTGCACCTACTCTACAGCTCTCCGTCTCCACCACTCAGTCCAACAACTACAACGAACCGCAACTACCTTCATCATCTACACCAGGGTTTCTCAAACTGTGTTCCGCGGAAGGTGAATAGGTGTTCCGCGAGAAGTTCTGAAATTTGTCATTTTAGTTTTCTAAGCATTTTTCATGAATAAATATTTTATAGTAAAAATATTCTGAGGAGAATAATATTCGTGAATATGTTGAAAAGCTCAGACCCAGAACACCTAATGACATCTGTGTATCGTTAATTTTCACACATCGAAACATTTCAACATTTGGGAAAGGGAATGCTGCTGTTTATGATGGGTCATAAAAATTGCCTGCAAGCCCATTACAACAATTGGTGTCATATCTTCTGTTCTCAAAACTGAAGGAAATGACATCTGTGTAGCAAATGTCAGTGACTAAGCAGCATATTTTTAAACATGGAAGTATTCATGAATTATTATTAATTTTCACACATTGAAATCTTCAACAATCGGGAAAGAGAATACCGCTGTTTATGACCTATCATAAAAATTGCCTGCAAGCCGATTACAACAATGGGTGGCGTGTTCTCAAAACTGAACGAAATAACATCTACATTGTAAATGTCAGTGACCAATCAGCAAGGAAGTATAAAGAAAATTTTTCCCCTGAAATTGAAGATCAAGGTAATCTGTATCCGGTTCTCAAATCTATTAATACTGAATACTTTCTTCGCATATTGCAGTGTGTAAGTGCTTGTTCTGAAACCGGAGTGCCCTGATTTTTTTAAAAGTAATTGGAATACAGAGTTAAAATTAATATGAATAAGAGACAAGGCACTTTGTTTAATTTTGGTTTTAAGAAATCTCTTATTGAGGGTGTTTGTGACGAAACAGATAGTGAGTCATCCACCTCAAGCCTACAAAGATCTCCAGGATGTACAATAGGAGGGGAAACTACCAGCACACAGGAGAAAAAGTCTGCATTCACTCGTAAGTACTTATAATAATATTCTAAATATGTTTGGTGATCAGAATGGGATATGTCAATGAAAATCAGCACAAATTAATGATGTTTGCCTGAAGAAACTACGACATGCTACAGCATTTCATTAGTCCAGTGATTGATAGTCAACATGCCACACCGTATACATAAGTGTACTAATACTCTTTATGATTATGCCATAATTAATTATTAATACTTATGTTAATGTATGAACTTTAAAAAAATTTGGAAAGATATTTACGAGTAAATTTCTTGGGACCGGACCCTCGGGGAAAAAAAAAAAAATCAGCTAACGCCTTTTTATTCCCGTATATAGGGAGGCAAGGCGACTTTTTAAAAAAAGAATTCTTCTTACTCTTTTAACTACTTTTATAATTAATCTGATTTATTTCGAACTGTTTAATTTTTGTTACTGAACATTTTATCAAATCCTTCTTATTACAATTGCCTTTACATTATTTGATACGGTTTAGTACTTTTCTTACAAGTATTGTTACAATTCATATTTACTTTTGTGTGTTGCAGTCTTTTTTCACTCTTTTGCATTATTCATTTACTTTTATATTATTCGACATTTCTTATATATGATCTTATTGTTTTTCATACTTAAGTTACCTTTACACAATTCTATTTGTTTTTATTATAGCTCTGACAAATATTGGAATTTGAATATTATTGAAAAAATACCCATGGATTCTTATTTAAAGACAGGACCTTTAACACAAGGAGAAGCAAGTACTTCTGCTGACACATCTACTCATATGATTGGAGAAGATATGGAATTGCAAACTGTGGTTTCTTCAAACTCTAATATTAAAGAACAAGAGTCATCTAAGAACAGACCAAAACGGAAGTACCATGAAAGTTATTTAAATTATATTTACGTGTATTGGCAATACACATGCTCCTGATGTTTTGTGTAATAAAATACTAGTAAATAGTTCTTTGGCTCCAGCTAAATTTCCCTTCGAAATTTAGCTGGAGCTAAATTTCCCTGAAATAAATAAATTCTAAAGTAAATGAAGAAGTATCTAACATAATTTTAGAACACATGCATGACTTGCAATCAACCCTTTTGCAATATTTTCCAAAATCCAGTGAGGACAATTCATTCCTGGGTTCTGAATCCATTTACAGTGACAGCTAAGCCAGCAGGCTGCAGTGCAAGTGACTATGAAAATCTAATTGACTTAATTAGTGACTCTGATTTAAAACAAAAATACAAGGAACTGCCAATAAATGATTTCTGGACAAGCATGTCAAAACTAGCTATTCTTGTTTTACTTCCTTTTACAATGACATATTTATGCGAGGCTGGATTTTAATATTATGCTGCAACCAAATCAAAGTCTAGGAACAGATTCGACGCTACACCAAATATGAGAATTCAACTTTCTAATATTGTGCCTGATATCAAAAGAATTTGTAATTCAAAGACCCAAAAACTTCGGAGTCATTAAGAACTTAATTTGCAATATACGTTTTACTATTTTTATATGTTTTGTTTTTACTAATTAACATTTGACAATAAATAATTATTTTTTCTTAATGCTTACATTTACTCATTTATTTTATTTATATTTAACCTAAAAAACCAGCACACGGGAAAAAAAGTCTGCATTCACTCGTAAATACTTATAATAATATTATAAATTTTTGGTGATCAGAATGGGATACGTCAATGAAAATTAGCACAAATTAATTTAATAATGGTTTAATTGATGTTTAATTAACTATTAATTAATAATAAACTTCCAATAATTAATAATTAATTAACAATTATTAAATAACAATTGTTAATTAATTAATAATTAATTAACAATTATTAGTTAACACTAAAATAAGCTAAATTACCAATTAATTATTAATTAATACATTACAGAATAACCAAGGTGTTCCGTGAACATTTCAGGATTTGTGAAGTGTTCCATCATAGAAAAAGATTGAGAAACCCTGATCTACACCAATGCCATCTACTGCTACCCACCACCACTAGTATTTTCACAGACAATCACAAACATCCATGCTCATGGCAGACTTTGAACCTGCAGCCTTTTGGCTGAAGAGTGGATACGTTAACCACTTGGCCAGCCATACTTAAAATACTTGCACAGCTTACACGAGTAAAAAAATTATATAGAATTTTATTTAAAAATTCCAATATATTTCATCCAATGTTATGTGGATGTCATCAAGGAGACAGATTATTAATTACATTCAAAACATGAATAACAGTAATGAGTTTTAAATAATGCATATATTGGCTTGTGTCTTGATTGCAGCTGAAGTATATGATTACGTTATTAGAGTTCAAACAAACAACTGTAAATAGTTGTTGTAGATAAAAAATAATTTTAAATAATTCTTAATTCAAAAAAAAAAAAAAAAAAAACTTATGAATAATTACTAGTGATCACTTCCTAAATCTGGGAGATTGGTTGAGCAGTCAATTTTGTAGTGTTTCACATGTTTCGAGGAAAAGATGATCAAATTTGAACTTGCTCGAATGAACAGGTTTTTTCTGGTTCCAAAGAACTCTGTGCCTAGTGTCAGTAGCATGAGAAACAAGGCCAGCCTTGCAGATTCCAAAAAAGTAATATCTTGATGTTTTTCAGTTCTAATCAAGGCAGAATGGACAGTCTGTCTCCAAAATAGGAAAGGTGACATGAGCAAGGTACTTGATAAATACCTGGTAAGGAAATGTATTCTTTATATATGTGGTAAGAAGAAAGAAGACAGTCTCCGAGCTGAAGGAAGCATATAGATTGAATTTATGAAGAATTTTTGCCATTTGTTAGAAGGTTACTTTCAAGTATGGTATTGAAATCCAATGTGAAAAGAATTTCATGTGTTCTATTTGGTGATATTCCTGTGTGTGGGTGTGAAAAACCTGAGTTTCTCTGAGTTGAAAAAACCCTGATACCTCCATATGAGATTGGCTAAATACTCTCTTCACACCAAAAATCAAACTCAGGTTTTTTCCAGTCAAAGGCTACAATGTCCATTGTTCTTCCAATTGCACTACTGAGGCGCTTTGGAAAACATTGTTGGAGTTTTTCTGAAGTCTCGGTGAGTGCATATTTACAGTTTATAGTTGCTTTTGGGTTTGAGTTTAAAGTTATGGCTATTATTCTACCAGAGACTTTGGAGATAGATGAGATGTAGATCCTTTTGTTGAGAATTCCAATTCCTTCATTACCAAATTTGTTTGGTAATGTATAGATGAAATTTCATAGTTTGCAGTTTGATGCGACTTCATTCCATTCAAAATCTGTTCTCCACCTGTGTTCTTGGATGCAGACTGCATCAAGATTTTCTGAATCTGCTCCAGTGCAGAGTTCATGATATATTCCACATGTCATTGTTTTCACTTAAATGTTAATTGAATGCAAATATTTGTAAGTGAATCTCTTGAAATGTAGAAAATATCTTGAACTCTGCACTGGAGCAAAGTCAAAAAATCTTGATGCAGTCTGTTTCTCCAGAGTTTGATGTTCTGAGTGCCTATCTCTTCCTACTTTAGCTTATGTGCTTCCTCACAGGCTTTCATCAACAGGTTTCATAACATCCCTTTGAGAAACATGAATGGAAGTTGCACTACTACAGGATTTTTCTGTATCTCTTATTCTTTTCATAATCAGCAAAATTCCACATATCAGGTGATTGGTCCTGACATGCCTCACCAGTCATGCTAATCTCCTGAAAGTATGAATGTATGTGTACATATATATATATATGTGTGTGTGTGTATTAATAAAAAGTTAGTTGTATTTCATTTATTAATTAAATAAAATATGTGAGTTGTATTAATCTGTGTTTTGTACTTGAAAAACAGAGGAAACCATATTCGTCTAACAGCCCATCGTAAATTAGATGCATTAAAACACGGCCTTAAAGAGAGCGATTATCAAACATATTTAAGCTGGCATGAAGACTACAGCAAATTCCGGCAGCTTGTAACCCATTTTATAATTGGCGTTGAGAATTATCACATAGAAAAGTAAGTTTCTACTTTTATGTTTCACATTTCATGTTATTCATTTAGAAAACTTTTCATAATGTGAATTTCTTTTGAAAAAGGTTGCAAACCTATAGTACATTAGTGCATCTAAAGAATAGGTAATCTGGAAACCCACTCTATAGACACCTTTCATAGTACTTTTGCAAGCCATTCATTCTTCCATAAAGCTGGGTTATGGTTTCACACTAGATGATCACATTCACACACACACACACACACATCCATACCACAGCAAGATAAGATTTGAACCCATATCTTTGGATTCGAGAGTGGAAATGGTGTCCACTTGTCCAATGAGGTCAGCAAGGCATACATATCATTTGGCTTTGTTCACATATTTTCAGACATTTAAAGATATTAGTATTCTTCTTAATAATCATTAAATATTTTGCACAATCATTCAAAATGCAGACTCACAACATTGTTTTTTAATTGTTAATTTATGAAAAGATTATTCATTAAACATGGTCCCATGTATTAATTTTTATCTTTTGGTTTTGGTTTCATATTGCGAGAGTGGTCATGTAATTTAGTGTTATTGTGAAATTAGTGATTTTTATCTGTTTTGTTGCGATTTTTGATCAGAAAATTAGAGTATTGTAGTGCATTAGTGTAACTTTTCGTAGGCCTGGTTGGCCGAGTGGTTAATGTGTCTGCTCTCCAGCCAAGAGGCTGGAGAGCAGATGGTTAGGGTTCGAATCTTACTGTAGGCATGGATGTTTGTGATTGTCCTACAAATTTTGTGTGGAAAGGGAATCTACAACCCTATTACTTATTCTAGCAGAAGACATCATTGCAAAACCATGTGAGGTATGGCAGTGACCATACGGCTCCCACGGACGTCAAATGTGAAAAATTTTTTTATTGTAACTTTTCATGTTTTTAGAGTTATTGGTATATTTATAACATTTTTATTGTGATGTTTATTGCGATGTTGTCGGCATGGCACCAATGAGACAAACGATGGTGGCAAAAACCACATTGTCCAGTGATTTGAATTTGCAGGACATTATTCAGTGCAGTGTATGCGAAATGCATGCATCGAGAAAATTAAAGAATATGTGGAAGGAAATTGAAACTGGAGAGAGAGAGAATGTATTAAGTGTTTTGAAAGTGAGTGTCTGTTAGGTGACGAGAATGCAACAAATACCGACGACAAGATGGAAAATTATGTTAATAATCACAAACATGCAGCCGTGGAAATAGAGGAGAATGAAATGGATATCAATAAAGAATTAGCGTGCGTAAATGTTATCCTTCATAGGACAAAGCACGAAATTGAAAGTGGCAAGAGTTAAGCAGGGCTGAAAAAAAGAAAGAAGCAGGTGATCTGGAAGAATAATGAAGCACAAACAAGAAAAACAAGTTAAGGAAAAAATTATGTATGGAGACTCAGTAATCAGGGAAGTACTTAACGAAAGTATGACAAAATCATGTTTCCTGAGGGCAAAAATTCATGATATTAGCCATGCCATTTGGATGCAAAAATGTAAGTCGAAGTAAATGATTGTCCTTATTGGTACCAATGATTTGAGAGGTGAGAAGTATTCTATGAGTGAGGATGTAATGGAGTTGTTACAGGAGGCAAAACTAAAAAGCAAGAAGGTGGGGATTGTAAGTCTCCTACCACGCTATGATAGAGGTGAACTAAGGAGAGCATTGCTAGCCAGTGAATCTATATGTAGATTGTGCAAAAGGAATGATGTAGGATTTGTGGATCTGTGGTCTCTGTTTGCTGGAAAGAAGGATTTGTACAATGCGAATGGACTGCATCTGTATGATTTTGGTGTTAGGTGTCTGGAGAGAGCTTTGTTCACCGAGCATGCTGACGTACAAATTCAGGGAAACTTAAGCAATTAGGGTGGAAACAAGTGATTTTGTGTGAAGGCACCCATGAAGCGAGTGAGTGTAAGAATGACCAATTGAGGAATCTAGTCTCTCAAAAAAATATTGAATAGGGTAGTCAATTCAAAAAGTAAAGGTGGGGGGGGGGGTAAAATGATGTTGCCGTTTCTATATACTAATGCCAGAAATATCAGGAACAAGAGGGAGGAATTTTTGGCATTGGTCAGTGCAACCTCGCCAAAAGTTATAGGCATTAGTGAGACTTCACTAATAGCAGATGATGTATTTACAGGGATTGAATGTGAAGGGTTTAGTATTTTCGGGGAAGATAGGATGGTGGAGGAGTACTGCTGCTGATGATAGCAGATGAATTGCAGCCAAAAAGAATTGGAGACAGGCAGGAGGGAGGGTGACTGTTCATTTGAAGCAATCTGGTGTGTGATTAAGACCAATTATACAAAATATACAGTTGGTTGTTGCTATAGGCCAGTAAATTTCACAGGTGATCTGAAAGACATGCATCGCCAAATTAGTACGAGTACAGGTCGAGCGATTATTATGGAGGACTTCAACTATAGAGATATAGACTGAAAGGAAGGAAGATCACATTGCAGGAAGAAAACAGAATTTATACACCTGCTGAGGGATAATTACTTAAGGCAACATGTGATGGAAGGAACTAGGGGTAGGAGAGTATGGGACCTGTTCATAGGATCAGAAGAGCTATCAATAACCAAGGTGACAGCATTGTCACCTTGGTTGAAATTGGGGAAAATGACCATGTGGCCTTGACTTGGGAGATTATAAAACATGAGGAATATTCTATCAAGAAGGGATCTTTGTGGAACTACAAGGCAGGTGATTATGACATGCATAGTTAAAAGCTTAAATCTGTACCATGGCATAAAACACTGCAGGGTAAGGATGTTTGTAGTGCATGGGATATAGTTAAGGGTCATCTAGAGGAAGCAGTATTAAATTGTATACTTTGGGCAAGGAAGGTTAATTGGGTAGAAGTTAGGATGAATAATATCATCAAGCATGAGCTACAGAAGAAGAAATTGCTATGGAGGGTATATAAAAAGAAAGGTGACCAGCATGGCAAGGAAGGCAAAATCAGATTATGAGAAGAATTTAGCCGAGCAAGCCAAAGGAAATCCCGAAGAATTCTTTCATTATGTGGCAAGTAAGAGGAAGAATAACTGTGAAAGATTAACCTTAATTTGTGATGATGGTCACGAGGCTGATAAAATAGTTGATTTACTATGTGACCATTTTGCAAGCTTATATCTTCCTAGTGAGGTTACTCCTTTAACATTTAACATATCGTAGTCGATTTATTGATAAGTATAACATCGTCTGCATAAAGCAAATAACTGACATTAACATCTCCAATTTTGATATCATGTTTAATACCACTTTCCTTCATAATGTGATCCATATAGATAATGAATAATAGAGGGGATAATGTACATCCTTGTCTCACACCAGATTTAACATTAAACCATCTTCCTGTACTTCCTTCAATTCTAACTGCTGACTTACAACTGAAATAAAGACTAAGCATTGCATGATATAATGCCCCATTGATACCATATAACTGCAGCGTATTGAATAGCTTCTCTCTTGGCACCTTGTCATATGCCTTTTCCAAATCGACAAAACTTAAATACAGATCTTTGTTATATTCCCATTATTTCTCGACTATTTGTCATAAAGTGAAGATCTGATCCTGAGAGCCTCTATTTGGCCTGAATCTAACTTGTTCTTCACCAAGCTTTTCTTCCACAATTCTTATCAATCGCACTCTTTCTCAAGTATACTTGCATAGATCTTGCTAGGAACACTCAGTAGGGAAATACCTCTGTAATTCTCACATTCACTTTTATTTCCCTTTTTATATATGGGTACTATGAGAGCTCCAATCATCTGGAATCGTCCGTCTCTCCAGGCTTTCTGAACTATGCAGTGCAGCCACTGTAAGACTCTTATACCACCATACGTCAGCATTTCTGGTCGAATGTCATCTACTCCTGCTGCTTTCAAGCCTTTGATGGCTTTTTCTACTTCAAGTATGGATATGTATTCCTGACTGCATGCCTGGTCAGTGTTTTTTATCACTGTGCTGTCATCACTGCTTGTTTCATTTAGCAGTTTTTCAAAGTAATTAGTCCATACCTCAAGGATATCTTTTTCTCCCATTTTCATGTCACCTTTATCATCTCTAACTCCTTTTACAGCACTCTTTCCTCCATTCCTAAGCTTCTTCAACAACCTCTAGAATATTTTGCCACCTTCTTGATATTTATTTTCTATATTCTTGCCAAAATCCTCCCATAACTTTTGTTTAGCTAGTTTTACACAGTGTTTAGCATTCTTGTATTTATATCTATATTCTCTAAGAGCAAAAGCTGACTTATTTGACAGGAACTTTTGATATGCTTTCTTCTTTTCCTTCACTGCCTCTTTAACTTTCCGTGTCCACCAGGGAGTTCTGATTTTTTTTATCCTTGCAGACAACTTC
Organism: Typopeltis vanoorti; assembly: GCF_054136105.1. NCBI lineage: Eukaryota > Metazoa > Arthropoda > Arachnida > Uropygi > Thelyphonidae > Typopeltis > Typopeltis vanoorti. The sequence goes on from NC_143571.1 coordinate 73,715,346, forward strand.
ACCACATGCCTCTCTAGCTGAATCAATCAGGGTTTTCTTCAAGGCTTGCCACTGAATCTCCAAGGTTTGATTCCTGTTTCGAAACTCTTTCATTTTTACTTCAATAATCTTTGTGTATTTTAGTCTACAGTTCACATCTGAGAGCTGCTCAACTTTTATTCACTTTAAAACTTTCTTACATGCTATTCTTTTCAATATGAAATTCAATTTTTCCTGACTAAATAGTGATCACTTCCAGTTTCAAATCCTCTGTACACGCTGGTGTCCTGCACCAGGGTGAAAACATCACTATCAACAATAACATAGTCAATGAGACTTTTCTTATTCCCATTCTCTTCTCTCCATGTGAATTTGTGCACATTTTTATATTGGAACATGGTGTTAGTAATAACCAGTCAATGTCCTGAGCAGAAATCCAACAGATATTTGCCATTATTATTAGCTTTGCTCTTTTCTCCAAATTTTCCCAAAATATTTTTGTATGTCTCACAATCATTTCCTACTCTGCTATTTAGATCGCCAACAAGGACCAACTTTTCCTTTTTCATTGTATCAGTTGCTTTTTGTAAAACCTTAAAAAAATTAAAAAAAACTCCACTTCTACCTTAGTAGAACCTTCTGTGGGACCATAGGCAGAAATAAGTCTCATTATCCAGTTCCCCATTCTCATATTTGCCCACATTACTCTACTTGAGACTAACTGATATTCAAGACGATTACCCTCGTATTTTGTGTTGAATACTATGGCTGCTCCTTCTTTTCCTTGATTGTCATTGCCTGAATATAACATTTTGTATTTATTGCTCAGAAAGATCTCACCAGTTTTGGTCTTTTTTGTTTCAGTCACCCCTATTATGTCGATCTGGTACTTATCTAATTCCTCAGCTAGCTCCATTTTTTGCCATTCAGGCTTCTTATGTTGATAGTACCGATCTTTAACTCTGGTGATGTTGAGTTGGAGTTTGGAGTTTGTTTTCAGATTTGTTCCAGTAGCTGACTTTTCGCTATTCGCCCTGGTGAAAACAACGGGGGCCTTGTTTAACTGGGCGACGCCCAAGCCGGCATGAAATTTTGTCATGTTGTACCATCATTTTTTATTTTGGTTTAACCAATAATAATACAATTTGGTCGGCTAAATCTCAAATTCCAGCCCATCCTCGTTCTTTCAGTATCCAAGTAGATACCCGACAGGGTGCACCACGAGAAGGTGAGGATTGGACATTAGGTCAGAAGCCCTGGTCGGTTCTCCGCATTCCTTTAAAGGCTATGTGGAGGTCTCCTCTGAGTTATATAGCTTTGACCCTTAAGCATCCCGAGAAATTAGTCGGAACACTAAATTAGCTGTATACAAGACAGTGTTCAAACCAGTTTTCACTTATGGATCTCAGAGTGGGTCAAAAGTAAAACACTTGACCAAAGACTAGAGACCGAAGATATGAGAGTCCTGAGAAATATTATAGACATGAACAGATGGCATCAATGGCAATATCATATTTAAAATGAGGATATTAGGAAAGAACTTGACACTGTCAGCATCCAGGAATGCAATGGCAGAGTTTATCTGAGGTGGCATGGTCACTTAAATAGAAAGGGCAAAGAAAGATTAGCAAAACAAGTATTCTCTGCCAGGTTGGCTGCAAAACGAATCAGAGGAAGACCAAGAAATAGGTGGATTGATACGGTACAAAGTGCCTTAGATGATAAATATATTAGATCTGATAATGTTGGAGTCTTGACAAGTAACAGACTGATTTGGAGGAAAATTGTAGATAGGAAGTTAGTAATGATGTAAATTTTTCATGTAGTACTATCATATCCTGTACACTCCTTGAGGGTACATGGCAGGAATTTGATGATGATGATGACTTACAACTCAAATAAAGAATAAGTATTGCTTGATATAATGCTCCATTGACACCATATAACTGTAGCATATTGAATAGATTCTCTCTTGGCACCTTATCATATGCCTTTTCCATATCTACAAAACTCAAATAGAGACCTTTGTTATATTCCCATGATTTCTCCACTATTTGTCATAAAGTGAAGATCTTATCCTGACAGCCTCTATTTGGCCTGAATCCAGCTTGTTCTTCACCAAGCTTTTCTTCTACAATTCCTCTCAACCATTTCTCAAGTATACTTGCATATATCTTACCAGGAACACTCAGTATGGAAATACCTCTGTAATTCTCACATTCAGTTTTATTTTCCTTTTTATACATGGGTACTATGAGATCTCTACTCCAATCATTGGGAATTCGTCCCTCTGTCCAGGCCGTCTGAACTATACAGTGCAGCCACTGCAAGACTTTTATACCACCATACTTCAGCATTTCTGGTCGAATATCATCTAATCCTGCTGCCTTTCCACATTTTAAGCCTTTGATGGCTTTTTCTACTTTAAGTATGGATATGTATTCCTGACTGTATGCCTGTTGAATGTTTTTTACCACTGTGCTATCGCTGCTTGTTTCATTTAGCAATTTTTTGAAGTAATTACTCCATACTTCAAGGTTATCTTTTTCTCCTGTTTTCATGTCACTTTTATCATCTCTCTCTAACTCCTTTTACAGTACTCTTTCCTCCGTTTCTAAGCTTCTTCAATAACCTTCTTGATATTTATTTTCAATATTCTTGCCAAAGTCCTCCTATTACTTTTGTTTAGCTAGTTTTACACAGTGTTTAGCATTCTTACATTTGTCTCTGTATTCTCTCAGAACACAAGCTGACTTATTTGCTAGGAACGTTTGATATGCTTTCTTCTTTTCATTCACTGCCTCTTTAACTTTCTGTGTCCACCATAGAGTTTTGATTTTTCTATCCTTGCAGACAACCTCACCACATTCCACTCTGGCTGAATCAATCAATCAAGGTTTTCTTCAAGGCTTGCCACTGAATCTCTAAAGTTTGGTTCCTGTTCTCAAACTCTTTAATTTTTTCTTCAATAATCTTTGTGTATTTTAGTCTACAGTTCACATCTGAGAGCTGCTCAACTTTTATTCGCTTTAAAACTTTCTTACATGTTATTCTTTTCAATATGAAATTCAATTTTATCCTGCTCAAGACTAAATAGTGATCACTTTCCAATTTCAAATCCTCTGTACACTCTGGTGTCCTGCACAAGGGAGAAAACATCACTATCAACAATAACATAGTCAATGAGACTTTTCATATTTCTTGCCTCTTCTCTCCATGTGAATTTGTGCACATTTTTATGTTGGAACATGGTGTTAGTAATAACCAGTCCGTGTCCTGAGCAGAAATCCAACAAATATTTGCCATTATTAGCTTTGCTCTTTTCTCCAAATTTTCCCAATATATTTATGTTTTTCTGACAATCATTTCCTACTCTGCTATTTAGATCCCCAACAAGGACCAACTTTTCCTTTTATTGTGTCAGTAGCTTTCTCTAGAGCCTCAAAAAATTCCTCCACTTCTACCTTAGTAGAACCTTCTGTGGGACCATAGGCACAAATAAGCCTCATTGTCCAGTTCCCCATTCTGATATTTGCCCAAATCACTCTACTTGACACTGCCTGCCATTCAAGAAGATGAGCCTCGTATTTTGTGTTAAATACTATGGCTACTCCATCTTTTCCTTGATTGTCATTGCCTGAATATAACATTTTGTATTTATTGCTGAAAAAGATCTCACCAGTTTTTGTCTTTTTTGTTTCAGTCACCGCTATTATGTCGATCTGGTACTTATCTAATTCCTCCGCTAGCTCCATTTCTTTGCTGTTCAGGCTTCTTATGTTGATAGTACCGATCTTTAACTCTGGTGATATGGAGTTAGGGTGTTTTTTCAGATTTGTTCCAGTAGCTGACTTTTCGCTGTTCACCCTGGTTCCCTGTTGAAAACAATGGGGGCCTTGTTTAACGGGGCAACACCCAAGCCTGTATGAAATTTTGTACCATCATTTTATAATTTGGTTTAAGCCAATAAGAATTACAATTTGGTTGGCTAAATCCCAAATTACCAGCCCATCCTCGTTCATTCAGTATCCAGGTAGATACCCAACAGGGTGCACCACGAGAAGGTGAAGATTGGACATTAGGTCAGAAGCCCTTGTCGGTTCTCCACATTCCTTTAAAGGCGATGTGGAGGTCTCCTCCCAGGTATACAGCTTTGACGCTTAAGCACCCCCTTTTGGATAACTGTTTTCTTATTTCTTCATTTCTTATCTTGTCTATTCTTTTATAGCCTGCGAGTGGTCTTATCAACTTCATTTCTGCAGCTTCCACTTGTCTTTTATCTTGTTCTCCCCAATCCATGTTTCACTACCATATTCCAAAATTGGTTTGGCTATTATTTTATATAGCCAAACCAATTTGGGTTGTTCTAGACATCTGTTAACTGAAGTGTCTGTTCGTAGTTTGTGGCTGCTAGGAATTTTTGCTTTTTATATGCAATGTCGATTGCTCCATTGGGACTTATGTAATTTCCTAGATATTTAAATTTGTTCACTTATTCTATTACTTTGTTGTGGATGACTAGTTTGCATCTTTTAATTTCTTTACCTTGAAATGCTATTGATTTCGTTTTATTTATTGAGATTTTCATCTCATACTGTTCTATTGTTTTGTTCAATACAAGTCGATATTTCTGTAATTGGTCTTCATTTTTAGCAAAAATAACTTGATCATCAGCATACAAAAGGCTGGTTAATTCTTTATTTCCTATTTTAATTGCTATGATTTTGTTTTTCCTCCTCTTGAAATTTTTTCCGTATATGTATTGAAAAGTATTTGTGATAATCCACTTCCTTGAATGAGACCTCTATTGGTTTTAACTTTTTCGGTTGTTTCATTATTAATTTTAATTTTAATATAGCTTTCTCCTATTATATTTGCTATTGCTTATATTTGGTGTGAGGTACAGCTTTCATTCATACAGTATATTGATTAATTTTGTTCTGTTGACTTGATCATATGCTTTCTCATAATCTAGGAAAGCCATATATGTTGTCAGGTTAAATTCTGTTCTTTTTTCTATAATTTGTTTGAGTGTAAATGTGGCATCTGTGCAGGATCTTCCTTTCCTAAAGCCGCATTGTTCTTCTCCAATAATTTCCCCAGCCCATGGTATTAATTTACTTTTAATTATATCTATGTATATTTTATAGCATGTATTTAATAAGGCTATTCCTTTGTAGTTTCTGCAATCCTTTCTCTTTCCTTTTTTGAATATGTTTATGACTATTGTTGTCTTCCATTCTTGTGGGATGTTTCCTCCTTCCCATATTCTGTTTAGAAATTTAATTAATCATAATTGAAATGGTTGAGCTGTATTTGTATAGTTCTGAATTTATTCCATCTTCTCCTGCAGCTTTTCAATTTTTTAGTTTTTCCAATATTTTCTTTAGATCATTTAACTGTATTCGCTCTTCATTTGTTTCTTGACTTGTTACTTGTTTTTTTTTTTTCAATTTGATTATTATTATTTAGAAGCTGAGTGTAGTGATTGGTCCATTCTTTTGTGGAGGGGCCTTCTAGTTGTGGATTATCCTTTGTTTCTTTAGTCATTTTTTTAATGATTTTATAGCCCTTTAGTTGAGGTCCATTTATGTCATGCTCTAATCTTGATACAAATTTTTCCCAGTCTTGTCTTCTAATTTTCCTGGTTTCTCTTCTTGTTATTGCTCTGATTCTTTTATATTCTATTTCATTTCCTATGGTTCTGTCATTTAACATTTAAGGTAGATTTCTTTTTCCTTTCTTATTAATGATTCTATTTCTGGGTTCCAGGTTCTTAGTTCTTTCCTTTTTCTTTGCAGTTTTGTTCCTATGACTTCATATGCTGCTTGTTTTATTATTTGTTTAATGTTTTGCCATTCATTTTCTATATCTATATCTTCATTTATTTTCTTTGTATGATTTGTAATCTTCTTTGATATAGTTCTCTGATACTATCTTGCTGTGACAGTTCTATCTTAAATTGCTCCTGCTTTTGTTTTTGTGTTCTTGTATTGTTTCTATTTCTCTGGTTTGGGATTTTAATAGTACTCATTAATAAATAGTGGTCTGAGTCAATATGGCATCCTCTGTATATTCTGCAGTTTCTTACCAACTTCTTTAGTTTTTCATCCACTATTATATAGTCAATGATGCTTTTATATTCTCTGGCTTCCCATATATATTTATGTATATCTTTATGTTTAAAGAAGCTTTTGGTAATTTTCAAACTATTATAGGCCACAAATTCCCTGAGTTCTCTTCCATTGTTATTTATGGTGTATTTTCCTTGATTACCTATTAAATCTTTAAATGTATTTGATCCCATTCTAGCATTGAAATCGCCTGCAATGATTAAGTAATCTTGTTTATTTGTGTTCTGAATTACGTTTTGGAAGTTTTTATACAATTCTTCTGTTTCAGATTTTTTTTCTCCTTCGGGTGCATATATTCCAATGATTGTAATAAATTTCTTATTTAAGTCTAGCTCTTATTATTCTTTCAGAAATCCAGTTATATGATTCAATTTTGTCTTTTCATTTATTGCTGATCATGATGGCTATACCTGCAGCTGCTCGTTTTTCATTGGGTACTCCACAGTATATTAAACTGTAGTCCTGAAGTTCTGTAAAGCCTTTTGATTTTTTCTTTGTTTCTGAAATTGCTGCTATTTCTATTTTCATTTCTGTTAGAGCTTTTTGTATTTCTTTGATCTTGTGATTGATGCCTCTTATGTTTACTGTCCATATCCAGTTCATAGTCCTTTTTTCTGCTTCCGTTTTATTATCTATTTGGGCTGTCCCGTTTTTATTCCCTTGAAATTTCCAAGTAAAAAAATTTGTCAGCTGGGCTGGTTACCAACCATCCACAGCCTAGTCTAGTCATGGGGCTACCATCTTAGACATGCCTCCAGACATGCCCGCTTTGGTCTGGGACTGCTTATTTGGGTATTCGCAGCTAATCACCATTTCTGATGGCCATTCCCCTATCTGCCACCTGGGGACCTGCTTAGTCACAGTAGCTCTGCTCCAAGGTTCTAAGACTATAGTAGCAAATTATAGACTAATCAGTATCTCAGGCATTGTGGTAAAAGTATTAGAAAAACTGGTAAAAAAGAGAAATCAAGAATGGGTAGATAAAAATATGATACTGTATGAGGGTCAACATGGCTTTGTGAAGGATCAGTCATGCTTAGTTTACTAACACTTTTTATAATAGAGTAACAGCTGAGTTGGATAAATAGCTACATGATGATTTTGCTGGATTTTGCAAAGGCATTTGACAGAATACCACATGGAACACTGTTACGCATATTAGAACAGGTGGGGATGAATATGACATTGGTTAAGTGGATAAGAGAATGGCTGCTGGACAGATATCAAAAAGTGGTATATGGAGGGGAAGAATCAAGGTGAAAACAGGTGAGTAGTGGTGTGCCACAAGGTTAGGTTCAGTGCTGGGACCATTGCTGTTTAATTTGTACATAAATGATATAGGAAATAATCTGAAAGGAAACGTTCATTATTTTGCTGATGATGCAAAATTAGATAGAGTAATAATTAATCAAGGTGATTGGAGAACTTGCATAAAGATTTAAATATACTGTTAGTATGAACAAAAGTTAATGGGTGTCAGTTAATGTGGAGAAAAGTGAAGTTATGCATTTTGGGATAAATAGATTAGAAGCTATGTATCACATTGATGACACTGTACTCCAGAAAATAGATGAAGCTAGAGATGTAGGGGTGGTGGTAGACAGAGAGTTAAAGTTTAAAGGACATATTGCTAAGGTTGCTAAATTAGTCTATAAGATTACTTGGCTAGGGGTGCTTAAGGCTCAAAGCTGTATAACAGAGGAGACCTCCACATAGCCTTTAAAGGAATGCGGAGAACCGACCAGGGCTTCTGACCTAATGTAGAATCCTCACCTCCTCATCTTCACTTTACGACAAATAGTCGAGAAATAATGGGAATATAACAAAGATCTGTATTTAAGTTTTGTCGATTTGGAAAAGGGATATGACAAGGTGCCAAGAGAGAAGCTATTCAATACGCTGCAGTTATATGGTGTCAATGGGGCATTATATCAAGCAATACTTAGTCTTTATTTGAGTTGTAAGTCAGCAGTTAGAATTGAAGGAAGTACAGGAAGATGGTTTAATGTTAAATCTGGTGTGAGACAAGGATGTACGTTATCCCCTCTGTTATTCATTATCTATATGGATCACATTATGAAGAAAAGTGGTATTAAACATGATATCAAAATTGGAGATGTTAATGTCAGCTCTGTGATTTATGCGGATGATGTTATACTTCTAAATAAATCCGCTACAAGTCTGCAAGATTCTCTGACTAAATTGAATAGTTGTTGTAATAGATATGGTATTGAAGGTCAGCAATAAAAAGACAAAGACAATGAAAATAGGCAGAATCATTGAAAATGTCAACTGTGTTGTGAATGGAGAACCTGTGGAACAAGTAAAACATTTCAGCTACTTAGGCACGATTTTTAGTGAAGATGGTAAATTAAATATAGAAATAGACAACAGAATCAGCAAAGCTGGTATGGTGGGAAGTCAATTGAATAAATTCATATGGAATAAGAGAGAAATTAGTCAGAACACTAAAGTAGCTGTATACAAGACAGTGTTCAAACCAGTTTTAACTTATGGATCTGAGTGCTGGGTCAGCAGTAAAACACTTGACCAAAGACTAGAGACCGCAGATATGAGAGTCCTGAGAAAGATTATAGGCGTGAACAGATGGCATCAATGGCAATATTATATTAAAAACGAGGATATTAGGAAAGAACTTGATATTGTCAGCATCCAGGAATGCATTAGCAGAGCTAATCTCAGGTGGTCTGGTCACCTAAACAGAATGGGCAAGGAAAGATTAGCAAAAGAAGTGTTCTCTGCCAGGTTGGCAGCAAAACGACCCAGAGGAAGACCAAGATATAGGTGGATTGATACGGTACAAAGTGCCTTAGACGATAGAAATATAAGATCTGATAATGTTGGAGTCTTGACAAGTAACAGACTGATTTGGAGGAAAATTGTAGATAGGAAGTTAGTAATGATATAATTTTTTCATGTAGTACTATCATATCCTGTACACCCCTTGTGGGTACATGGCAGGAATTTGATGATGATGATGATGATTACTTGGCTAGTGAAGAATACATTAACAAGTAGAAATAAGGAAGTTGTAATTCCTCTTTATAAGGCCTTGATATGCCCACATCTGGATTGCTGTGCTCAAGTCTGGTCCCCTGGGTTTCTTTGGGATGAGGAAGCGGTGGAGAGGATTCAGAGGCAAGTGACTAAGTGGCCTATGGAATGTTCCCTATGAGGATAAATTGAAGGTGTATGGATTGCAGAAGTTGGTTGATATGAGAAAAAGTGGGGATATGATAGAAACAGTTAAGTTGCTTAAAGGATTTTATAGGCTAGATGTAGTGGATATGTTTCAGCACTTGGCTAGAAGAACCAGCACAAGAGGTCATTCCCTGGAAGTTGAATAAAGGTGTGGTCAGTAGGGGTGTTAGGACTAGATTTTTTGCTTGGAGAGTGTTGAATGAGCAGAATAGGTGTTGCCCTAGTCAGTGGTGAGTGCTTTGTCTGGTTAATGGGTTCAAGGAGAGGTATGATAGATTGTCTGGATAGATTTGGTTTCCTGCTATGAGTCTTCAGACTCCATAGTCTGGTTAATGGGTTCAAGGAGAGGTATAGATTTGGTTTCCTGCTATGAGTCTTCAGACTCCATGGAGGTGCCCATATAATAATAATAATGGCTCTGGATAATACATAAGAGGTATCATTCCGGTATGAAATTGAAAACAAATATTTGTGTACGATACAGGGTGGCCATAATGAGAGAGGAGGTGTTCAGAGCTCTGTAGTGAAAAATGTATTGGACTAAATTCAACCAAACTTAGTGCAAGCACACTCTGGAACATGGGGTTTTTATTTCTCTCTCTTTAGATGTCATCTTCCAGGAGGTTGACTACCATGAGCTGCCAATATGTTTTGTGCTTCTCTTTTGCATTCTTCATATGACAAAAAGGTCCAGTCCTTAATATTTCTCATCCGATCTGTTCTTTGTCTTCCTCTTATTCTTTTTCCCTCTGTCATTCCTTCTAGAACTGTTTTTTGTGTGGATTCATGCCTTAGTATATGACCAAGTTTTTTCCTTTTCTTAATGGTTTTCAACAGATTCCTATCTTCTCCAATCATCTCTAATATTTCTAAATTAGTTTTTTTGGCAGTCCATGGGACTCTAAGAATTTTTCAGAGGACCCACATCTCAAAGACTTTTAGTTTATTTTCACAATATTTTGATATTGTTTTTATTTACAGAAGATAAAAAAAAAAGTATGAAATTCTTCCACCAGGGGGCATTTGATGCTATAAGTGTGTGGTTTGGGATTAATTAGACAGTAATGGCTAGAAGAGACACAACAAATCAGTTTTTGTGTCCGTATAACTTACAGGTGTGGTTCAGTATGCCATCCTTTCAGATGTTCTAAGAGCTGCATTCTGTGAATGACATTTTCTACAGCCGAACACAACAGATCTGCATTGATTTTCCTCACATTATGCGTTATTCTTTTGAGGTTGCTAAATGAATCCATACACCATGCATTTCAGATGGCCCCACAACCAAAAGTCGTTGTTGTGATCAGGTGAACATGGTGACCATGCTGTAGGAAATGCACGACTAATCATGCTGTGTTCTGTGAAGTGTGTTTTTTGTAAACATTTGCTGTGCTGGCATTCCAATATGAGATGGTGCTCCATCCAGCATGAATATGATAGTCAAAGCATCTTCGCTGCTGCATTTGTGGAACAACAAAATTGCACAGCTTCTCTCAATACCTAACAACAGAGATGCTATAAGTCACTGATCGGGCATAGTTCTTCGAAAAACTATGGACTGATAATAAACAATGTAGTGAAACTCCACCACACTGTGACTTTAGGTGAGTGTGAAGGGATCTGATGGAACACTTACAGGTAATTTGCAGTCCAAATGCTGCAATTTTGCAAGTTAACACTACCGTTCAGATAAAAATGTGCCTTGTCACTCCACAAGATCTTCCACAGCCATGCACCATCCAACTCCATTTGAGCTAAGAACGTCAGGGCAACTGCAGTCGAGTTTCTGCATCACCATGAAGCAAAGATTGAGTATGGGAGATGTTATAGGGGAAAAACCTCAGCAATCATAAAATCATTTTGGCAAGATTTGTTATTGCCATTGGTCCTTTTCTCCTATCCTTCAAACTGTGGAATTCTCAAAGTGCAGCATTAGTGTTACTGAGTTGTTGATAGTAAAGCTTGACTAGCAATGTACATTCCAGTAAGGTCAGATCCATAGCACTCAGCAGTAGAAACAGTGATATTATGCAAATATCAAGTGAATTTAGTGCCAATTGTCCACTGGCGCAGAATTTTGTACTCTCCCTTTTCCCCCCACATCAATCACAGTTCACCTTCAATGCCCAAATTACACTCTTCATGGTTAATTTTAACAAAGGTGGCACCTGTGCCTTTGTATGTTCCAACACTGCCTGCCAGAGAATGACAAATTTAGAATCATCCCCTGCTTTTGACCTTTTCTGGCTGAAGGTTTCCCACTTAGTAACATTCATCTGCTGTATTTACCAGTCTCTAAACTCTGAAAACCACAAAGACCTCCTCATCTTCCTTTCCACAAAACTTGGCCATCTACAATCTAGCTATCCAAACAACAGAGTCATTGTCCTAGATGACCTGAATGTCCATAACTCCAACTGGCTCCCCTTCTCCAACACTACAGATCAAGCCAGGTGCAATGTAGAAGTCTTTGCTATAAGCAACAATCTAATGCAAATCCTGCAGCTTCCTATCTTAATTCCAGATAATCCTCTCCACTCTCCCAATTCCTTTGATCTTTTTTTTAACCAGTTCTCATTCCAGACACACTGTAGGAGTTACCTCTCGTTTTGGCAACTCGAATGACAATCTGGTGCAAGTTTCCAAAAAATGGTTATAATCAAAAATTAATAAGATAACATCATAAAAGAGCACCTTAGACCAACAGATGAACAGAAAATGCAGAAATATACAGCAGTGGTATTTCTCTCTCTCTCTCACACACACACACACACACACACACACACACTGTCCATCACAGACAAGATATTAAAAATAATGTGTTGGCAAGGAATAAAAATGGCTAGTAAATGGGGCCTCATGTCTCCTTCACCTTTCCAAACTTCCCCATTCACTTCTCAAAAAACCAATAATGTACAAGTGCAGTTGTTCATGTGGAATTTGCTATTTGGGACAAACAGGCCAGTCAGAAGAGATACATATATCAAAACACATGAAGAATATGAAGGGGGGGGGGAAGGGGATATGAAGACTCAACCCATCTTAGACGGAAGAGAAGAAGAAGAGAAATGGGACCCCATGTCTCCTTCACCTTTCCAAACTTCCCCATTCACCTCTCAAAAAACCAGTAATGTACAAGTGCAGTTGTTCATGTGGAATTTGCTATTTGGGACAAACAGGCCAGTCAGAAGAGATACATATATCAAAACACATGAAGGATATGAAGGGGGAGAAAAAAAATCAGGACTAGCAGTACATACAACATAGATATATCATCATGTATTATGCCAGTGTACAAAAATGACCTATATTGATTACAATTTCTTCACCAGCACATTCAAAGCATCATCAGAAATGTTAAATAACCATGATCAGTGTCACAAGAAAACCAAAATACGATCCTACATCAGGTTCTCTTTCATCACAAACTAGCATGCAGGTCTTGAACATTCTTTCTATCACCTAGCTAATCATCATAATACTAGCCATATGTGATTACACATTATTAGTCATTTTCATATATTCTATATTGTTGACATTGTTAGCTTGTGAAACCTGGCCATTGTATTGTCAGATATGTTTTTGTTTTTTTTTTAACTTGAAGAAAATTGTTCAGCAAACAGTTTCTAAGTGGTAAATATACCGGGTTTTATTCAAGTAAGTTTCATGGCTTACATATGGAATTTATTCAATAACTCCAATATATTGCATCCAACGTTATGCAGACATCGTAAGGGAGGGAGACTGTTAACTACATTCAAAATATGAATCAAAATAATGAGTCAAAAGTCATGCATATATTAGCTTGTGTCTAAGTCCCAGCTGAAGTATATGATATTACACTATTAGAGCACAAAGGAATAATGTAGTAAGTTGTGTAGATAATATATATATATATATATATATATATATATATATATATATATATATATATATATTTCAAAAAATAGATTTAATGACTCCAAGACCGAGATAACATATAAAGATTTTAATGATAAATACTACTAGTTTCGGCATATAGCAGCCTTCTTCAGGTATTTATAAAGGAAAGGAATACTAATAAACATTGAATTATTTAAATAAACAAACTGGAAATTACAGGTACAAATTGCCTCACATAATCGATACATAAAAACGTTGTATTTTTCAAGTTGTTCCAACTGGCGTGCCATTGTTTGTTGCAATTGTGCGTGCAAGTTCACGTGAACGCCAATATTGAATAACTGCAGCATGGCTATCTGGGATGTTATAACTTAAATTATTATTTAAGTGGACCGGGTTCAGTAGGATTTCCCGTGATATATATATATATATATATATATATATATATATATATATATATATATATATATATATGTTAAAGATACCAAGAAATTTTATCATCATCATCATCATCATCAAATTCCTGCCATGTACCCTCAAGGGGTGTACAGGATATGACAGTACTACATGAAAAATTTACATCATTATTAACTTCCTATCTACAATTTTCCTCCAAATCAGTCTGTTACTTGTCAAGACTCCAACATTTCAGCTCTTATATTTCTATCGTCTAATGCACTTTGTACCGTATCAATCCACCTATATCTTGGTATTCCTCTGGGTCGTTTTCCTGCCAACCTGGCAGAGAACACTTGTTTTGCTAATCTTTCCTCTCCCATTCTATTTAAGTGACCATACCACCTGAGATTAGCTCTGCTAATGCATTCCTGGATGCTGACAATGTCAAGTTCTTTCCTAATATCCTCATTTTTAATATGATATTGCCATTGATGCCATCTGTTCACACCTCTAATCTTTCTCAGGACTCTCATATCTGCAGTCTCTAGTCTTTGGTCAAGTGTTTTACTTCTGACCCAGCTCTCAGATCCATAAGTTAAAACTGTCTTGTATACAGCTAATTTAGTTTTCCGACTAATTTCTCTCTTATTCCATATGAATTTATTCAATTGACTTCCCACCATACCAGCTTTGCTGATTCTGTTGTCTATTTCTATATTTAATTTACCATCTTCAGTAAATATCGTGCCTAAGTAACTGAAATGTTTTACTTGTTCCACAGGTTCTCCATTCACAACACAGTTGACATTTTCAATGATTCTGCCTATTTTCATTGTCTTTGTCTTTTTATTGCTGACCTTCATACCATATCTATTACAACAGCTATTCAATTTAGTCTGAGAATCTTGCAGACTTTTAGTGGATTTATTTAGAAGTATAACATCATCCGCATAAAGCAAAGAGCTGACATTAACATCTCCAATTTTGATATCAGGTTTAATACCACTTTCCTTCATAATGTGATCCATATAGATAATAAATAACAGAGGGGATAATGTACATCCTTGTCTCACACCAGATTTAATATTAAACCATCTTCCTGTACTTCCTTCAATTCTAACTGCTGACTTACAACTCAAATAAAGACTAAGTATTGCTTGATATAATGCCCCATTGACACCATATAACTGCAGCGTATTGAATAGCTTCGCTCTTGGCACCTTGTCATATGCCTTTTCCAAATCGACAAAACTTAAATACAGATCTTTGTTATATTCCCATGCTTTCTCAACTATTTGTCGTAAAGTGAAGATCTGATCCTGACAGCCTCTATTTGGCCTGAATCCAGCTTGTTCTTCACCAAGCTTTTCTTCCACAATTCTTCTCAACCGTTTCTCAAGTATACTTGCATAGATCTTACCAGGAACACTCAGTAGGGAAATACCTCTGTAATTCTCACATTCAGTTTTATTTCCCTTTTTATATATGGGTACTATGAGAGCTCTACTCCAATCATTGGGAATTCGTCCCTCAGTCCAGGCTTTCTGAACTATGCAGTGCAGCCACTGTAAGACTTTTGTACCACCATACTTCAGCATTTCTGGTCGAACATCATCTACTCCTGCTGCTTTTCCACATTTCAAGCCTTTGATGGCTTTTTCTACTTCAAGTATGGATATGTATTCCTGACTGCATGCCTGGTCAGTGCTTTTTATCACTGTGCTGTCATCACTGCTTGTTTCATTTAGCAGTTTTTCAAAGTAATTACTCCATACTTCAAGGATATTTTTTTCTCCTGTTTTCATGTCACCTTTATCATCTCTAACTCCTTTTACAGCACTCTTTCCTCCATTCCTAAGCTTCTTCAACAACCTCCAGAATATTTTGCCACCTTCTTGATATTTATTTTCTATATTCTTGCCAAAGTCCTCGCATGACTTTTGTTTAGCTAGTTTTACACACTGTTTAGCTTTCTTACATTTGTCTCTGTATTCTGTAAGAGTAAAAGCTGACTTATTTGCCAGGAACTTTTGATATGCTTTCTTCTTTTCCTTCACTGCCTCTTTAACTTCCTGTGTCCACCAGGGAGTTCTGATTTTTTTATCCTTGCACACAACCTCACCACATGCCTCTCTGGCAGAATCAATCAATGTTTTCTTCAGAGTTTGCCACTGAATCTCCAAGGTTTGATTCCTTTTCTCAAACTCTTTCATTTTCTTTTCAATAATCTTTCTGTATTTTAGTATGCAGTTCACATCTGAGAGCTGCTCAACTTTTATTCGCTTTAAAACTTTCTTACATGTTATTCTTTTCAATATGAAATTCAATTTTATCCTGCTCAAGACTAAATAGTGATTGCTTCCAATTTCAAATCCTCTGTACACTCTGGTGTCCTGCACCAGGGAGAAAATATCACTATCAACAATAACATAGTCAATGAGACTTTTCTTATTCCTAGCCTCTTCTCTCCATGTGAATTTGTGCACATTTTTATGTTGGAACATGGTGTTAATAATAACCAGTTCATGTCCTGAGCAGAAATCCAACAGATATTTGCTATTATTATTAGCTTTGCTCTTTTCTCCAAATTTTCCCAAAATATTTTTATATGTCTCACAATCATTTCCTACTCTGCTATTTAGATCCCCAACAAGGACCAGCTTTTCCTTTTTCATTGTGTCAGTTGCTTTTTCTAAAGCGTCAAAAAATTCCTCCACTTCTACCTTAGTAGAACCTTCTGTGGGACCATAGGCACAAATAAGTCTCATTGTCCAGTTCCCCATTCTCATATTTGTCCACATTACTCTACTTGAGACTGACTGCCATTCAAGAAGATGAGCCTCATATTTTGTGTTGAATACTATGGCTACTCCTTCTTTTCCTTGATTGTCATTGCCTGAATATAACATTTTGTATTTATTGCTCAGAAAGAACTCACCAGTTTTGGTCTTTTTTGTTTCAGTCACCCCTATTATGTCGATCTGGTACTTATCTAATTCCTCAGCTAGCTCCATTTTTTGCCATTCAGGCTTCTTATGTTGATAGTACCGATCTTTAACTCTGGTGATGTTGAGTTGGAGTTTGGAGTTTGTTTTCAGATTTATTCCAGTAGCTGACTTTTCGCTGTTCGCCCTGGTTCCCTGGTGAAAACAACGGGGGCCTTGTTTAACTGGGCGACGCCCAAGCCGGCATGAAATTTTGTCATGTTGTACCATCATTTTTTATTTTGGTTTAACCAATAAGAATACAATTTGGTCGGCTAAATCCCAAATTCCAGCCCATCCTCGTTCTTTCAGTATCCAAGTAGATACCCGACAGGGTGCACCACGAGAAGGTGAGGATTGGACATTAGGTCAGAAGCCCTGGTCGGTTCTCCGCATTCCTTTAAAGGCTATGTGGAGGTCTCCTCTCAGTTATACAGCTTTGACCCTTAAGCACCCCCAAGAAATTTTATACTTGGTTTTAATCCTTTTCCTAAGTAAGCAAAACAAAGTTTTGCACGTGAAATATATTCGTGTCTGAGCTACTTTTATATAGAGGCTAATGACTTCATATCACTTGCCTTAATATGTGTCCCATAATGTAAAGCACATCCCCTTTCAGGTGTGTATAATGCAATGCATAATGGGAAGGGCCACTACCCAGACCAGTTTCGACCTTTATTGAGGTCTCATCAGTAGGAGCCAGACCTGGGAGAGATACCAAGGTTGAAGTAATGAAGAAGTCATATATATATATATATATATATACAAGTAAACAAAATGTGCTTGACCTTCTTAATAAAAATCTCTGGATGAGAGAAAGATGTAGAAAGTTTTTTTACCTTGGGTGTAAAATACGTTAAAGATACCAATATACACACCTGAAAGGGGGTGTGCTTTGCATTATGGGACACACACTAAAGCAAGTGATATGAATGCATTAACCTCTATCTACAAGTAGCTCAGACGTGAATGTATTTCACCTGCAAAACTTTGTTTTGCTTACTTGGGAAAAGGATTAAAACCAAGTATAAAATTTCTTGGTATCTTGAACGTATTTTACACCAAAGGTCAAAAAACTTTCTATACACACATATATATATAAATACAAATGTATGTATTTGTATAGACAAACGAATTTCAATTTGCTGTCTGGTTTTGTCTGGTTCCAAAGAACTCTGTGCCTAGTGTCAGTACTGTGAGAGGTAAGGCCAGACTTGTCAGATTCCAAAAATATAATGTTGTCTTGAATGTAGTTTTTATATATATATATATATAATAATTATTAATTTAAAAAAAAAAACTTATGGACAACTAATAGTGATCACTTCTCAAAGCTTGGATATTGGCATACAGTCTGATCGGTTCAGATTTGCATGATTTCTTAGCGTTTCACATATTTCAATGAAAAGACGATCGAATTTCAATTTGCTGTCTGGTTCCAAAGAACTCTGTGCCTAGTGTCAGTACCATGAGAGGTAAGGCCAGACTTGTCAGATTCCAAAAATATAATGT
Source organism: Typopeltis vanoorti (assembly GCF_054136105.1). Classification (NCBI taxonomy): domain Eukaryota; kingdom Metazoa; phylum Arthropoda; class Arachnida; order Uropygi; family Thelyphonidae; genus Typopeltis; species Typopeltis vanoorti. The sequence goes on from NC_143571.1 coordinate 73,733,458, forward strand.
TGTCTTCAAGTTTTTCAATTCTGATGAAGGCAGGATGGTCAGTCTGCCCAAAATAGGAAATATGATATGAGCAGGGTACTTGATGGACACCTGGTAAGGAAAGAGGTAGTAATCTATCCTTTGTTAGTGATAAGAAGGAAGACAGTTTATGAGCTGGTTTGAAGGAAGCATATAGATTGAATTTATGGAGAATCCTTGCTATTTGGTCTGAGGTTCCTTTAAGATAGGGTACTTTCAAATAGCAAGGATTCTTCATAAATTCAATCTACACTGCTTGGAAAGATGTCAATGGACACCATGGTGTGAGGAACAAACATTATTTTATGAAACATCTAGAAAAAAAACTCTGATACAATATTCCATCAGCCTTGTATATGATTACATTTTGTTGATGATATATTCACAGTCTGCTCCCAGACTGATTCAGAATTACTTCAGTTCTAGGGAACATAAACTTGAACTCCAGTATCAAGTTCACTAATGAGTGTGAGTCCAATAACCAGCTACTCTTTCTTGGATAACTTACAAGGGTGTGCTGAAAAGTTGATAATCACCATGAAGGAATTGAGGTAGAACCATGTAACTTACACATATTCTAAATATTCCCCCATGAAGTGTTGTACATTTGTTACAGCACTATTTGCAATCCTCTGAGAAAAAATTCTTTCTCTTGTTGCACAGACCAGTCCTCAGCTACAGATATGACTTCATCATCTGTGATAAATTTTGTTCCTTTCAAGTGTTTCTTTAAATTTGAGAATTGGAAATAGTCAGATGGGGCCAGATCTGGCGAATAAGATTGGTGAGGCAGACATTGAAAGCCCACATTGTGTATTGTCTGTTGGGTTTCATGAGCAGTGTAATTAGGTGTGTTGTCCTGCAAAAACAAGATGCCTCTGCTTAGTTTCCTCACAGCGTTTTTCTTTCAGTACCTCCTTCAATTCCTTCAGAGTTGTTGAATAAACTGCTGCTGTAACAGTTTCACATTTTTTTGAGGTACCTGGTAAGGGTTGCACCATCCATATTCCAAAAGACAATGGTAAGAACTTTCCCTGCTGACTTTTGGGTTCATAACTTCTTTGGCTGTGAAGAATCTTTGTGTCTCCACTCCATTGACTGTTGTTTGGTCTCTGGGTCATAGTGATAATGCCATGTTTCATCACCAGTTACAATTTCTTAAAATGACCCAAAATCCCTTGAGATGACAGCACACATTCTCTCTTTTGGTCAGCATTCAAACATTTGGGGGACCCACTTCACTGAGAGCTTCTGAATATATAGATGTTGGTTGATAATGACCTCAACTCATTCCCTGGATTGCAATGTTTTTGGCTGGTATTCGTCTATCATCAAGGATCACAGAATGCACTGAATCTTTGTTTTCAGGTGCGATCGCTGTGGAAGGTCTTCCTGACCTGGAGGCATCTGTTATCACAGGATGCCCAGTTTTAAACTTGGCCACCCCTCTGGCAACTGTTGAATATGCTGTGGCACAGTCCCCTAAAGTCTCACACAAAGTTTGGTGAATCTCAGTTGCAGACTTTTCTTGTAGCATGAAAAACTTGATGATGTTCTGCAACTTTGTGTCTTCGAATTTCTTCAAAACCTCTGTGATGTCTTCTTATATATATCCTAAAAGAACAAGAACAAATTATTACAATTTGGTGAAACATGCAGGTTAAAGGGTTTTAAGATATGTTCTTTCTTGTGGTTATATCAGTTGCCATAATATCATTTTTGTTCTTGATGTTTATCAGAACTTTTCAGCCCTCACCCCCCATAATTATTGTAATCCCACATGTCATGTTGAATTTTCAGTTTATCGTAAACTAAACTTTACTGGCAGATATATTTACTCATACTCCCACCATCATTCATAACAAAAAAATGGGTATTATCAAGAGTTGTACGCAAAGCTCATACATTCTGCTCTTGTGATCCCCTTTTTTAAATGAACTGAATAAAATTAAATGCAATTTGATATGTAATGGATACCACAAAACTACCATTCAAAAATTATTGATAATTGTCATCCTTCTACTAGACTACAATCCAATGTGAAAAGAATTTCAATATCCACCTTAAAAGAACCTCAGAACAAATAGTCAGGATTCTTCATAAATTCAATCTATATGCTTCCTTCAAACCAGCTCAGAAACTGTCTTCCTTCTTACCATCAACAAAGGATACATTATTGCCTCTTTCCTTACCAAGTGTCTATCCTGTATCCTGATCATGTCATCTTTCCTATTCTGAACAAACTGGCCATGCTGCCTTGATTTGAATTGAAGAACATCAAGACAACAAAGAATCCTTGCTATTTGTTCCAAGGTTCCATTAAGCTAGGTGTGAAATTCTTTTCACACTGGATTGCAGTCTGGTAGAAGGATGATAATTATCAGTAATTTTTTTGAATAATAGTTTTGTTGTGTCCATTACATATTAGATTGTGTTAAATTTTATTTATTTCATCTAACAAAAGGGGATCAGAAGAGCAGATCATATGAGCTCTGTGTACAGTATCTTGCTAATACTCATTTCTTGTGATGAATGATGTTGGGAGGATGAGTGAATGTATCTGCCAGTAAAGCTTGGCTTACGATAAACTGAAAATTCAACATGACATGTGGGATTACGAATAATTAAGATGTCCATAGTCGGTTATTGGACTTGCGTTCAATACTGAACTTGATATGGGAGTACAAGTTTATTTTCTCTAGGAACTGAAGTAATTCTGAATCAGTATAGAACCAGATTGCAAATATATCATCAACAAAATATAACCATATACAATGCTGAGGGAATATAATATCCAAGAGTTCTTTTTCTAGATGTTCCATAAAATAATCTGCTAAGGCTGGTGAGATAAGACTGGCCATCACTATTCCTTCCATTTGCTTGAAATACATTGATGGTGAATTTAAATAGGTTGCCAATGTCTTCTGGGAAATCAGATTGTAAAAACTTCAGTCTTTTGTAATGTACGTTGGTGAACGGGGAGTCTATATCAAAAGAAACCATAATCTCATTATTAGACAAATGTAGATATTTTATTTTCTCTTTGAAGTGAAGACTGTTTTTGATGTAATAGCTGCTATGGCAAGTGAGATTCTGACGATGATGAGAGAGGTGTTTTACAAGATTGTAATTTGGATAGCCAATACGGGACACTATAGGGCGTAGTTGGTTGCCATCCTGATGCAATTTAGGAAGGCCATAGAGATGGGGTGAACAGACATGGTGAACCCATAACTTCTCAACAGTAATGGCATCCCACAATTGTACATTGTGTAATAATTTATTTAATTTATTGATTTGACTTTTAGTTGGATCCCTGCTGATAACCAATGTTGATTGATAATATCTTAATAAGATATTAATTTTATGATTATACTTGGTGTTATTCATGACAACAGTGGCATTACTTTTATCAGCCTTTGTGATGGCAATATTGAAGTTTTAGCAGAGGCATCGAAGCTATTGTAAATTTGAGAAGGGTTTATTTAAAGGAGGTGGTTTTGCTATATAAAATTTGGGCAATCTCAAAATGTAATTTTCTGATAACTTTTTCTACGTTTACCATGATTTGTAACTAAGATGTATGTCGGGGAGACAAGGCAAAATCAGGACTTTTAGACAAAACATTTAGTCATCATTTATCAGTGGTCTATTGGTTACATTTATATTTCGCCTTGTTGCGGTTAGACTCGCTTATTGATTGAATATTGTGATGGTTTCTTCCTTCTAAAATTTCAAACTTACGAATTAATCTATGTTTATGGATGAAATGTGCTCGTCTTGCCAAGGATAGCAGAATACGAGAAATTAATTCAAAATGGTATTGATTGAGGATGTCTTTTAGAGTACTTTCAATTCCAGAGGTTGAGCATTACTTCGCTTCTGATAAGTTGGAACATAAAATATTTCATCTTATCATTGTATAACAGAGCAAACACACAATAAGAAACATTATAACATGTTTGTCTCTAGGTATTAAAATACTGCTTTGTAGATATATCAAATATTTCAACAAGGGATCACTCACTAGTTAGTATAAATAATAGTGGAAGTGTAAACATTTAACATTTTTTTTGAGCAATAAGTACTAGAAGTTATAGAACGACTTGCACAGATTGTAAGGGGGATGTAAGTCCAAAGGTCAGGTAGCAGTTTTTCCCGGGCATTTGCGTGCCAACAGCGTACGAAAACGTATCGGAGAAAGCTGGATGCTCTGACGTCGACCTACGTGAAAGCGCTAGGTGGACATTGCGGAGTGCGAGAATCGCTGGGAACCAAGGCGAAATATAAGGGTCAAGCACCCCCCACACGAGGCCTTTTTTTTGTTCCTGATCTACTGGTGCTGGTCTCGCAGTGTCGTGAGCAGGTGAAGGGCAGCAGCGCCTCCACTCCGGAGGGTGGATAGAGACATCGGCGGAACTAGGAGGTCGTATCTCCATGGAAAGAGTATGCCCGGCCACCCACAGAAAGCCAGATAGGAACCCATGGCTATTCCAATTAAGGAGAGACAGATTCCTGAAGACCTCTTAATGTGATGCAGTTCAAGATAGATAAGTGGACTTTATAGTATTTGTTAACTATGAATGAAAGGATTTGTACCGCGCTGGGAATCTAAGGAAGGAGCATTAATAATATTATATAGAACAGAATTGTAGTGATCCTGAGAAAGTTACCGTATATTTACTGTCTCCTACTGTGATTGAATTATGTTATATGTTTAAAGAGGTTATGATAAAGTTCAGAGTAAAGAATTACTATTAATGACAAGATTGTAAAAGATATAGATGCTGTTATATGTTTAAAGAGGTTACGATAAAATTCAGAGTAAAGAATTGCTATTAATGACAAGATTGTAAAATATATAGATGCTATTATATGTTTAAAGAGGTTATGATAAAGTTCAGGGTAAAGAATTGCTATTAATGACAAGACTGTAAAAAATATAGATGCTATCGTATGTTTAAAGAGGATATGATAAAGTTCAGAGTAAAGAATTGCTATTAATGACAAGATTATAAAAGATATAGATGCTATTTTGAGTGGTTTGATTGAAACTGAATTAGAAAAGAATTATTGAGATTGTTATGCATAATTTAGGTATTTTAATGTTGATAAGATTTATACTGAAGAATTAACAATAATATTAACCTGACTGTCAGGAACTCTCTTAGATTGAGATTTAAGTTTACATGTACTGTATGTATATAATTATAGTATCTAATAACTCTTGCTTGTGAATACAGTTAAGTCTATCTGTGATTTTGGAATCCAATGCACCACTTATAAAAAAAAACTAACACGAACGTAGGCAGGAAATTAGAGGGAAGAGATTTTGGCCACGTCTGCAAAGGTCAAGGTATCACTTAAATAGTATCTAGAGATCGTCTCTTGATTGATATTATTATTTAATCTAAAAGCACTAAGTGGCGCAGCGAAAAAATAAATTTCTTAGCGTTTTACGAGAGGTTGATCTCAGATACTCTGGCATTGACTCAACCCTAGGGCAATTCCATTGTTATAGGGGTAGCACGTGATACCTGAGAGAGAGTTGAAGGAGAATTTGAATAAAAGACTAAAAGAGTAATTATATTAGAGATAGGGACACAACACTTCACTTATTTGATTTACTAATAACACCTTGCTTGCTCTTTGATAAACTCTATGTAGAATGTGACTGGATTATTTCTTTAATTTTAACAAAATCAGGAATAATATCAGCAGTACGACAACATTTAAGGAACACAAGTCTATTAAGCAGTTTCACTTTCTTCAAATGTAGCTTACCATATCTTCTTACAGATATCCAATCTTTCTCTGTTGAGGGATTTGTAATTAATTCCTTTAATGGAACATGTGCAATAGACGTATTTAAGGAAGTTTCATTCATGGCTTACACATGTAACAAAAATTATATGGAATTTATTCAAAAACTCCAGTATATTTCATCTAGTGTTATGTGGACATCGTAAGGGAGGTAGACTGTTAACTACATTCAAAAGAAGAAAAAAATAATGAGTCATAAATCATGCATATATTAGATGTCTCAGTTGCATCTGAAGTATATGATATATTATTAGAGTGCAAAGAAACAATGTAGTAAGCTGCATCGATAAATATATATATATATATATATATAAATAATTATTAATTTTAAAAAACATATCAATTAATAGCAATCACTTCCGAAAACTTGAATATTGACATACACTCTGATCAGTTCAGATTGGCATAATTTCTTAGCATTTCACATGTTTCAAGGAAAAGATGATTGGATTTGAACTTGCTGAAGTGAAGAAGTATTGTCTGGTTCCAAAGAACTCTGTGCCTAGTGTCTATAGAGTGAGAAGCAAGGCCAGACTTCTCAGACTCCAAAAATGTAATGTAGTCTTGATATGATAGTTGATATGAGCATTGTACTTTATAGACATCTGGTAAGGAAAGAGGTGGTGATCTATTCTTTTTGATGGTAGCAAGGAAAACAGTTTCCAAGCTGATTTAAACGAAGCATATAGATTGATTGACATTGATTGAATTTATGGAGAATCCTTGCTATTTGTTCTGAGGTTACTTTAAGATGGGGTATTTTCAAATTGCAAGAATTCTTTGTAAATTCAATCTACACTGCTTGGAAAATGTCAATGAACACCATGGTGTGAGAAACAAATAGTCATGCTGCCCACCTTAATAAGATGTAGGATTTTCTTTCACTATGATGACTGTAGCAATCCTATGGGGCATAGTTCCACAAGCATTAGCAATCAATAGGAATTGTGGATCATTTCTGTAGGAATGTAATGAGATCCTAGACTTGTAGGGTGGACATCCCTTGACCTTACCCAAAGCCCCAGTTCATCTTATAGATGTTCAATAAGATGAGATCTGGACTCTGTGGAGGCCAGTCAAGTGTGGTGACATTCATGTCCACAAACCATGCAGTTACAGCAGCAGCCTTATGGCATGATGCATTGTCTTGCTGAAAGAGATAATGGTCAGTTCCATATGAATGCCACAAAGTAGGAAGCATTGCATTGTCCAGTATGTTCAGATACCTCTCTGAGTTCAATGTTCGTCACACCACTCACAAACAGAAGTCCAGGGCCAAACCAGGAAAAAAGGCCATACCATCACATATCCACCTATGAATTTCATAGTTGGGGTTACACTTTGGTAAGAGACATTCATCTGGCATCGCTTCATAACACAGATTTCCAAGCTTCCATGTCCCATTGTACATGCTCTTTGCACCACTGAATATGATGATGCATTTACGTTTGCATAATGTAGGGTTTGCATATTGCAGTCCTCCCATGGAAATCCATGGTAGGACCCTCAGTTCTAATTGTTTTTGTGCAGATTCATTTTCCAGTCAATGGCTGGAACTCTGCATTTAATGTCTGTCGACAGAATGGCAGTTTTTATGTATTATCCTAGATAGCATCCTACAATCACATTCAGTGAGTGTGTCGTCGTCCACTGCATGTACGTGAATGTGAGTGGCCGACCCACACACTCGCATTCAGTGAGTGTGTGGGTTGTCCACTTGTAGCTTGCAGTTGATTCTGTGCTTCTATCTCAATATGATATCACTGATTGTTGACCTGGGATGGCCCAATTTGCCAAAAACATAGGCTTGCAACATGGCATCCTATCACAACACCTCTTTCAAACTCTGTCAGTTTCCTTCTTGCAGCCACTTAAACCACACAGAGTCGCACTGAATTGGGAGCATACAAGCACTTGACTCATTATATGGCATGATGCAGCTTGCCTATGGGATGTCCATTGACATCTTTCCAAGCTGTGTATACTTCCTTCAAACCAGACTCAGAAACTGTCTTCCTTTCTACTCTATCAACAAAGGATACATTATCACCTTTTTCTTTGCCAGGTGTCTATCAAGTACCCTGCTCATGTCATCTTCCCTATTTTGGACAGATTAGCCATTCTGCCTTGGTTAGAAATTGAAAAACATCAAAACTATATTACATTTTTGGAATTTGACAAGTCTGGTCTTGCTTCTCAAACTATTCACTACACTAGCCACAGAGTACTTTGGAACCAGACAAAACTGTTCACTCCAAGTTCTTATTTGATCGTCTTTTCCTTAAAACATGCAAAACATTAGGAAATCATTTGAACCTGAACCGATCAGACTGTACAAATACCCAAGTTTTGAGAAGTGATCACTAATGATTAGTTTTATTTTTTTAATTAATAATTATTTCAGGAGTGATCAAGGGTCAAAGCTGTATAACTGAGAGGAGACCTCCCTTTACAGGAATGTGACCAGGGCTTCTGACCTAATGTCCAATCCTCACCTTCTCATGGTGCATCCTGTTAGGTATCTCCCTGAATACTGAACGAATGAGGATGGGCTGGCAATTTGGGATTTATCTGACCAAATTGTATTCTTATTGGCTTAAATCAAAATAAAAAACAATGGTACAACATGACAGAATTTCATGCCGACTGGGGCATTGCCCAGTTAAACAAAGCCCCCGTTCTTTTTGCCAGGGCAAACAGCAAAAAGTTAGCAACTGGAACAAATCCTAAAACCCACCCCAACTCAATATCACCAGAGTTCAAGATTGGTATTATCAACATAAGAAGCATGAATGGCAAAGAAATGGAGCTAGCTGAGGAATTGGATAAGTACCAGATCGACATAATAGGGGTGACTGAAACAAAAGAGACCAAAACTGGTGAGATCTTTCTAAGCAATAAATACAAAATGTTATATTCAGACAGTGATAATCAAGGAAAAGAAGGAGTAGCCATAGTATTCAATACCATAGTATTCGATACTAATCTTCTTGAATGGCAGGCAGTCTCAAGTAGAGTGATGTGGGCAAATATGAAACTGGACAATGATACTTCTTTGTGCCTATGGTCCCACAGAAGGTCCTACTAAGGTAGAAGTGGAGGAATTTTTTGAGGCTTTAGAGAAAGCCACTGAAACAATGAAAAAGGAAAAGTTGGTCCTTGTTAGGGAACTAAATAGCAGAGTAGGAAACGATTGTCAGACATAAAAATATTTTAGGAAAATTTGGAGAAAAGAGCAAAGCTAATAATAATGGCAAATACCTACCTGTTGGATTTCTGCTGAGGACATGGACTGGTTATTACTAACACAATGTTCCAACATAAAAATGTGCACAAATTCACTTGGAGAGAAGAGGCAAGGAATAAGAAAAGTCTCATTGGCTATATTGTTGATAGTGATGTTTTCTCACTGGTGCAGGACACCAGAGTGTACAGAGGATTTGAAATTGGAAGTGATCACCATTTAGTCTTGCAGGATAAAATTTGAATTTCATATTGAAAAGAATAACATGTAAGAAAGTCTTAACGCGAATAAAAGTTGAGCAACTCTCAGATGTGAACTGTAGACTAAAATACACAAACATAATTGAAGAAAAAATGAAAGAGTTTGAGAACAGCAACCAAACATTGGAGATTCAGTGGCGAACCCTGAAGAAAGCACTGATTGACTCAGCCAGAGAGGCATGTGGTGAGGTTGTCTGTAAGGATAGAAAAATCCGAACTCCATGGTGGACACAGGAAGTTAAAGAGGCAGTGAAAGAAACGATAACTAGCAATGTTTGGTTGCTGTTCTCAAACTCTTTCATTTTTTCTTCAATTATGTTTGTGTATTTAAGTCAGCTTTTGCTCTTAGAGAATACAGAGACAAATGTAAGAAAGCTAAACACTTTGTAAAACTAGTTAATCAAAAGTCATGGGAGGACTTTGGTAAGAACATAGAAAATAAATATCAAGAAGTGGCAAGATATTCTGGAGGTTGTTGAAGAAGCTCAGAAATGGAGGAAAGAGTGCTGTGAAAGGAATAAGAGATGATAAAGGTAACATGAAAACAGCAGAAAAAGATATCTTTGTAGTATGGCGTAATTACTTCAAAAAATTGCTAAATGAAACAAGCAGTGATGACAACGCAGTAGTAAAAAAATTGACCAGGCATGCAGTCAGGAATACATATCCATACTTGAAATAGAAAAAGCCATCAAAAGCCTGAAATGTGGAAAGTCAGCAGGAGTAGATGATATTCGAGCAGAAATGCTCAAGTATGGAGGTATAAAAGTCTTACAGTGGCTGCACTGCATAGTTCAGAAGGCCTGGACAGAGGGACGAATTCCAGATGATTGGAGTAGAGCTCTCATAGTATCCATATATAAAAAGGGAAATAAAACTGAATGTGAGAATTAGAGGTATTTCTCTACTGAGTGTTCCTGATAAGATATATGCAAGTATACTTGAGAAACAGTTGAGAAGGATTGTGGAAGAGAAGCTTGGTGAAGAACAAGCTGGATTCAGGCCAAATAGAGGTTGTCAGGATCAGATTTTCACTTTACGACAGATAGTTGAGAAATCATAGGAATGTAACGAAGATCTGTATTTAAGTTTTGTAGATCTGGAAAAGGTATATGACAAGGTGATAAGAGAGAAGCTATTCAAAACGCTACAGCGTTGAATGTAAAATAAGTTTAGTTGTAAAATTCGATGCAGTGAAATTTTATATAAAGATTTTCCGACATCGATTTTTACAGAGGTCATAAATCATGTGGAAAGAACAAAATTGTAAATTATTGTATTTTAAAGGAGAAGTACTGATGGTAAACTAGTAAAGCTGATTAACAAAAAGAATGATTTAGAAATTGTTCACTAAAAATATTGTAAAGGTTAAAATTGTGCATTATGTTGATTTGATGTAACAGAATGTTAAAAGTAATTCTGCCTTAAGTTAAGGGGATTAGACAAGATTATGTTGGCGACTTGAAAATAAACAAAGGTATTGAAGGTCATTCAGATGTAGAGATTGTTGTCGCCAAATCAGAAGTTCAAGACAACAGTGACATCGGTTATTTACAGAAGATTCTGGGGATCTCCGCCCCTAAAAACAAGGAGCTTCTGAATCATATAAAAGAGGTCTTGAGAACCTAGAGGGGTTGTTTTTTTCCGTCTTGCTGCAGTCCGTTGGCCTGCTTGGACCTCATATTTCATTGTAGGATTGTGACCCGTAGTTATGGGGAAAACCCAGGAGAGGAAGATTATTCTATGGAGATGTATTTTCAATAGTGGAACGTGCGACCAGATAGGCGGCGCCATCAGTAGGTCCAAAACCGACAGTGAGCTATGCTACTAATCCCGGAAGAGGACTACACCAGGACATCCGCCAAAAGCCATGGAGCAAAGGCTAGGAAATAGGACCGAGGAAAGCAGTCAGCAGAACTGCCACAAATCTTCAAGATTGATAGGACTGTATATGTTTTTACGAATTTGTGAGTAGATTTTGAAATATTAACGCTGAGATTTTAAGAATTGTATGTCTGCTGAACGTAGCTTTGTTAAAATAGTTGTAAAAATCGCTATAAGAAGTAATTGAGGTTGAAAATTAACTAGTATATTTATTGAGAAGAATGTTAGCCAATGATATTGATTGTAACAGCCAGAAATTGACTAGATTTTGTAAAGCAAGTTATTCAAGCATTGTGAATTGCAGGTCTAAATTGTAAGGTTACGATTTAAGTTAAAAATAGGCATTAGAGAGAAATTGTTTAATGTGTATCATATTGTATAGAGCTTAAGGTAAAATAAATGTTTTGTTTGTTTGAAATTATCACCTGATCTTTGACCAATGCACTGTTTCACAAAAAAATAACCGAACTTGAGTGCTTAAATTAGAGAAATTGCCATGACTGACTATTTAAGGTATTTTTTTAGAAAGTATTCTTCCTGTGCTACAACATTAATTCAGGGTGGCGCAGTCGAAAAACAAATACATTTTCTCTGAATTATATCACGTAGGAAATAGTTAACTGTAACCGTGAGTTGCCAATTCTAGAGGCCTTTTCACTAACAGTGCTAATAGTTGTAGGAAGTATCAGGGATCACAAGCGGGGACTAAATTAATTGGCAACAAGGTAAAGAGTGCTTAACTGAGAGTTAGAAATTAAAGTACGCATAGGAAAGATAACGGAAAAAGGGTAGAATTAATACAAAGGCGAAACAGCCAAGATATTGAGGACGAAGAAATAAATAAAATAAATAATTATCTTTAATATTACATAGTCTTTATTTGAGTTGAAAGTCAGCATTTAGAATTGAAGGAAGTAGAGGAAGGTGGTTTAATGTCAGACAAGGATGTACATTATCCCCTCTGTTGTTCATTATTTATATGGATCACATTATGAAGGAAAGTGGTATTAAACCTGATATCAAAATTGGAGATGTTAATCTCAGCTCTTTGCTTTATGCAGATGATGTTATACTTCTAAATAAATCTGCTACAAGTCTGCAAGATTCCCTGACTAAATTGAATAACTGTTGTAGTAGAAATGATATGAAGGTCGGCATTAAAAAGACAAAGACAATGAAAATAGGCAGAAACATTGAAAATATCAACTGCATTGTGAATGGAGAATCTATAGAACAAGTAAAACATTTCAGCTATGTAGGGCACAATTTTTAGTGAAGATGGTAAATTAAATTATGGAAATAGACAACAGAATCAACAAAGTTGGTATGGTAGACAGTCAACTGAACAAATTTATATGGAATAAGAGAGAAATTAGCCAAAATACTAAATTGCTATATACAAGACAGTATTCAAGCCAATTTTAACTTATGGATCTGAGAGCTGGGTCAGAAGTAAAACACTTGACCAAAGACTAGAGACTGCAGATATGAAAGTCCTTAGAAAGATTAGGGGCATGAATAGATGGCATCATTGGCAATATCATATTAAAAACAAGGATATCAGGAAAGAACTTGCCACTATCAGCATCCAGGAATATGTTAGCAGAGCTAATCTCAGGTGGTATGGTCACTTAAACAGAGTGGTAGAGGAAAGATTAGCAAAACAAGTGTTCTCTGCCAGGTCGGCAGGAAAAAGATCCAGAGGAAGACCAAGATATAGGTGGATTGATACAGTAAAAAGTGCCTTAGAAGATAGAAATATAAGATCTGATAATGTTGGAGTCTTGACAGATAACAGGCTGATTTGGATTAAAATTGTAGATAGGAAGTGACTAATGATTTTTTCATGTAGTACTATCATATCCTGTACACCCCTTGAGGTCAGGAATTGGATGATGATGATAATTATTTAAATTTTTTTTTTGAATCTATACAACTTGTTGTGTTGTTCCTTTGAACTCTGATCGTGTAATATCATATACTTCAGCTGTAATCGAGACACGAGCTTATATACATAGCATGATTTTTGAGTCGTTATTTGATTCATCTTTTGAATTGGGAGATACTTTTAACAGTATCTCCCTGACAATCCATGTAACATTGGATAAGATATATTTGCAGTTTTTGAATAAATTCTGTATAATTTTAGTTACATGTGTAAATGTGAAACTTACTTTAATATGTCTAGTGCATATGTTCCATTAGAGCTATTAATCTTGGGTTTTAACTCTCAACATGCTCCCCATTCACAGAAGTCTTCATAACAGTATGTATAATTTATTACTTTAATAAATTTACAGTTGAAATTTTATTTTTGTTTAAATTTTTAAATAGCCCATTCTACTTATTCACTGACTGCTGTTTTTTTTTAATTTTATTTTAAGCTTTAATCAAGTTGTTAAATTTAAATAACTTCTAATAATTGAGCTTTGATTCCTGAAATCTTTGATAAATTTCAATACAGGTTTCAAGAAGCCTTACCATATCTTGTGAAGGCCTGTGTTTTAAATGCTGCACTTACAGCTAAATCTCCAGGAGATAAACGAGGCTTAAACTCTCTTCTACTAGCACACTATCGGCGGCAGTGCCTATTGGTACAGTTGGATTTTCTTTCTAAAATTCTATTTAATTTAGCAGATTTAGTTATCTTTATATGTTTAATGTATTATAATATTGAATATATGTATTTTTTTTTTTTTTTTAATGCCAGTGAAAACTTTCACCCATGAAAGTTTAAAAACTTATTATTATGAAGGCAAGGAGTAAGTAAGTTGGGAACTCACTCTGGAAATAAGCTGTGCCACAAAGAACTCTTTGATGAACTTTAGAGATTTACGCAAATTATGTATGTAGTTTCCCGATAGCTATCTGTACAGATGTGGTTCTAAGATGAGGTGTACAAGTGAAATGGTCAGATTAGTGAACTTATTGTAATGTATTAATGTGCATTAATACAGAATATGTATTAGCAAACTTATTCTATTAGAATAGATTCACTACCACATTCTTCCATAAACGTGGAGTATAGTGGTGTGATTATAGATTGTTTGGTAACTGTATTAGAGAGTATATATGAGCTTTAGTGAAAGGTCATGGCAGAAACTAAGGAAAGCCCAGAGCATTTGTTTCTATTTAGTTGAGAAAAAGAGAAAAAACTGATTTAATTTAAACATCAGTAAAAACAAAAATGGTGGCTTCTGGCAATTGTGATGAATTTATGATTGAGGGAAATAAAATACAGGTGGTTGAAAGTTATGTATTGAGGTCCAGAATAAGAATAAAGGTCAGATTGTCGACTGTCTTTTTAATCTCATTATGAAGATGAAATTAAAAAGGATAGCTGTTGGTAAAAAAGCCATGTAAACTCGTCAAAAATTATTAAAGATAGAGAGGTTAATAGGGCCTTGAAAGTTAAATATGTATGTATGTGAAAGCTGACTCATTAGAATAGGCTAGAGTAGAAAGGGAATTGATTCGTTTGAATTATAGACATGGAACAGCCTATTGTACCATCATTTTATGTTTTATATTTTGGTTTAAGCCAATAAGAATACAATTTGGTCAGCTAAATCCCAAATATAGGTATATACCTAACAGAGTGCACCACAGAAAGGTGGGGATTGGATATTAGGTCAGAAGCCATGGTCGGTTCTCTTTATTCCTTTAACGACTATGTGGAGGTCTGCTCTCTCAGTTATGATGCTTTGACCCTTAAGCACCTCCCCTGGAATAGACATGGAAATAGACAACAGAATCAACATAGCTGGTATGGTGGGAAGTCAACTGAATAAATTTATATGGAATAAGAGAGAAATTAGTCAAAATACTAAATTAGCTGTATACAAGACAGTGTTCAAAACCAATGAGAGTCCTGAGAAAGATTAGGGCATCATCAATGGCAATATCATATTAACATCATCAATGGCAATATCATATTAAAAATGAGGATATTAGGAAAGAACTTGACATTGTCAGCATCCAGGAATGCATTAGCAGAGCTAATCTCAGGTGGCATGGTCACTTAAAGAATGGGCGAAGAAAGATTAGCAAAACAAGTATTCTCTGCCAAGTTGGCTACAAAACGAATCAGAGGAAGACCAAGATATAGGTGGATTGATACGGTACAAAGTGCCTTAGACGATAGAAATATAAGATCTGATAATGTTGGAGTCTTGACAGGTAACAGACTGATTTGGAAGAAAATTGTAGATAGGAAGTTAGTAATGATGTAAATTTTTCCTGTAGTACTATCATATCCTGTACACCCCTTGAGGGTACATGGCTGGAATTTGATGATGAACAGCCTATTGAGAATCAGGTGGACCACAAGAAAGACTAATAAGAACATTTTAGATTTGCTAAACATATGTTAATGTACTTTGAACATATTATATGAGCACATGAATCATTGGAAAAAAGAAGTCATGTTGGGTTGGGTTGAGGACATGAGAAAGGAAGACAGCTGAAAGAATAGACTGAGTGAGATGGAGCCTATGTTCATGAGATCACCAGAAGTCGCGGGAAAAAACTAGTCCCCGACTAGTTTTCACCCCTGACTGATTTCCCCGTTTGATAATATAAATAAAAAAATAAAAACATTTAATGACAGAAAAGCATCAAAATTATACATGCAGAATTCCTAAACAGAAATGTCATATATGACTACACCCAGTCTAAATGAGTCATTTGAATCTTACTAATCAGCATACCTATAATTACTATCATGACCTTAGTTTCCTTATGTTGGAATGGTCATAATAAAACTGCATCTTTGGATGTATACTGCTTGGAAAGAAGTCATTGGACACCATAGTGTGAAGAACAAACAGCCATGGCACCCACCTTAATAAGATGCTGGATCTCCTTTCATTGCGATGATTGCAGCAATCCTACAGAGCATACTTTCCACAAGCATCCAATAGCGATCAATAGGAATTTTGGACCATTCTGCCTGTAGGCATAGAGTTCCAGTTCATCCCACAAATGTTCAAATAGGGTTGCAATCAGGGCTCTCTGGAGGCCAGTCAAGTGTAGTGATGTTCGTTTCCACAAACCACGTAGTTACAGCAGCAGCCTTATGACATTGTGCATTGTCTTGCTGAAAGAGACAATAGTCAGTTCTGTAGAAATGCCACAAAGTAGGAAGCATTCTGTTGTCCAGTATGTTCAGATACATCTCAGAGTTTCTGAGATGTATCTGAACTCATCTGTTCAATGTTCATGGCACCATATACAGAAGTCCAAGACCAAACCAGGAAAAACAAGACCATCCCATCACACCACCATCTCCAAATTTTAGTTAAGGTTACAAACGCTGGTAAGAGTTGTTCACTGGGCATCCACCACACATACACTCGTCCATCTGCTCGGTAGATGGTGTGGCATGACTCATCACTCCATATCACAGCTTTCCAAGTTTCCATGTCCTACTGTACACACTCTTTGCACTGCTGAAGAAGACACTATAAATTAAAGATTCTGAGAAATTGCATTCTTGGTTTCATCCTTTATCCACGTGTAAACAAACAAAGTTTACATACGAAGTAACTTCACAGGCTGGGCTACTTTTATATAGAGGCCAATGACTTCACATCAATAGCCTTAGTATCTCGTAATGCAATGCACATATCCTTATGGACATATCCATATATAATGTTATCTATCCAGACCAGTTTTGACCTTTATTGCAGTCTCATCAGTGGAAGCCAGACCCAGAAGAATGATACCTGTTGGTTTGGGTAATGTGGGGCTTGCATATTGCAGTTCTACCATGAAAATCCATATTTTGAACCTTAGTTCTGAATGTTTTTGGAAGAACATGAACACAATGTTCATGTTCCAGTCGATGCCCAGAACTCTGCATTCAATGTGTCAGGTGATATATGGCAGTTTTTACATATTATCCTTTTGTTTTGTGAGTGTGTTAGGTCGTCCATAGTGGGTAACACTCACAGTTTACTCCTGCACTTTCATCTTACTATGGTATCACTAACTGATGACCTGGGATGGCCAGATTTGTCAATAATTTGGCCATCCCAGGTCAAACCATTTCACCTGAACACAGTTGCACTGACTTGGTAGCATCATATTCTTCCAATTTATTCTGGTTACAAACACATGACTCATTACATGCCACAATGTTCCTTGCCCATGTGGGTGTCCATACTTCTTTCCAAGTAGTATAGATTGTGTGTACACTCATGACATATTGCACTTTCTGATTATTATTGGAAATAGTTGGTTTTTTTGGTTGGTTAGATATGTCTTTGCTGCTCTTATCTTTTCTACTAATATACTTGGTTAAAACCTTTACTTACTAAGGTGACTTACACATAGTTAATCTTGCCTGACTGTCATACTTGTCAGCTTGGATGGCAGAATATGAAAAATTTCGTGTATAGTGAAACCTGTGGAGTATCCATAACTGTAGAATAACACGTATGCCACAGTAAAATAAATAGATTTATTATGTATATATTTTGTCTTACGTATTGTAAGACATCAGTACAAACAGCAAACACCATTAAGTAATTGAATAAGAAAACAGTAGAGCTCATGCTTAAATTGGAATCCATTTAGGTATACAGCTATATATATATATATATATATATAAGAAATAATAAATTTAGTTTAACCCTTTATCCAAGTGTAAGCAAACAAAGTTTGCTCCTGAAAATATCTTCAGGACCGAGGTAAGGTGGTGCAACACCAGGCAACTCTGAGCAAAGGTGGACCAAGCTCTTATCACTCCTCAGTATCTCCCATAATGCAAAACACATCTCCTTGCGGACATGTATACTGCTATGCATTAAGGGAAGGGCCATTACCCAGACCGGTTTTGACCTTTATTGAGGTCTTGTCAGTGGGAGGCAGACCCAAACGTGGAGATACTAAGGCAGAAGCAATAGGAGAGGTCATATTTACCTATGCAAGTTGCCAACAGGTGTACCACCTTATTATTGAATTACTCTGGATTTAGAGAAAGATGTTGGAAGTTTATTTTGCACTTGGTTAGACTATAATAAATTTAGTTTAATCCTTTATCCAAGTGTAAGCAAACAAAGTGCCCTTAATGCACAGCAGTGTACATGTCTGCGAGGAGATGTGCTTTGCATTATGAGAGATACTGAGACAAAGAGAGCTTGGTCAACCTTTTCTTGGAGTTGCCTGGTGTTGCACCACCTTTCCTCAGTCCTGAAGATATTTTCAGGTGCAAACTTTGTTTGCTTACACTTGGGTAAAGGATTAAACTAAATTTATTATAGTCTAACCAAGTGCAAAATAAACTTCCAACATCTTCTCTAAATCCAGTGTAATTCTATGATAAGGTGATACTTATTATAGTTGCCTGGTGTTGCACCACCTTTCCTCAGTCCTGAAGATATTTTCAGGCGCAAACTTTGTTTGCTTACACTTGGGTAAAGGATTAAACTAAATTTATTATAGTCTAACCAAGTGCAAAATAAACTTCCAACATCTTCTCTAAATCCAGTGTAATTCTATAATAAGGTGGTACACCTGTTGGCAACTTGTATAGGTAAATATGACCTCTCCTATTGCTTCTGCACTAGGAGAGGTCATATTTAACACCCTTGCTAACTACTGTTACTCTTACTGTTTCCATGGATGTCTCCTAGTTCTGCTACCACCAACCTGTTCTGAAAAATTTCCTCTGAATGAATCTTTTATAAATCCCTAAGTAATTTGTATGTCTCAATCATATTACCCCTTTTTCTGTCACCTATCACCCAGTTTCCGTAACCCACAGACCTTTAAACTATTCTCGGCTTTATTTCGTAGACCTGCTACCATCTTGGTCACTTGCCTCTGTATCCTCTCCACCTCATCACCAAGAAACTCTGGTGCCAAGATCTGCACACAATATCAAGGCTTGATAAAGAGGATCAATAATCTGCTTGTCTCTGTTGGTCAAAGTATTCTTCAGTAACCAAATGATCTCATGAGCTGCTTTAGCCACTTTTGCTATGTGCCCCCCCTAAACTTCAACTCCCTATCCACCAACACTCCCAAATCTCTGGCTTTACCAATTTTGGTGGAGTACAGTTCCACCAATGTGGTATACTGCTGCTAATCTTTTCACCCCAAAATGCATAACCTTACACTTTGCCACATTAAGCTGACATCCATTCTCCTTAGCCCAGTCTGCCAATCTATCCAGATCATCCTGCAAAATTTTGACACCATCTGTATTAGCTATTGTTGTACCCAACTTTGTCTCATCAGCAAATAACCGAACAGTTCCTCTCAGATCCTTTCCTATATCATTAATGTACAAATTAAACAGTAGCAGTCCTCTAGCATGCCACTAGTCCAGGGATCGGCAACCTTTTTGGAGTGAAGAGCCATTTTTAAAATTATATCTGTTAAAAAAAAAATTAGGGAGCCGCACGTTTTTATTTTATTTTATTTTATTATTATTTTTTTTTACAGTAACACGTTATCATACTTGTAAAACACAGGGGTGACATGTCACATGAAATTATATGATCTTTTAAAATATTAAATAATAAAACAAGGATTTCCTTCTCCTTACAAAAGCATATGTATAAAATCCATTAACATACCTATTTCTTTCATTTTGTTTAATTTAAAATATCTTCTTAGTGCGACTTTTGCTGTTGAACTTCTTCGCTGCATATTGAGAAATATGCGACGAATACATCGTAATTTTCATTTTCAGACATGACGAAAGACTCGCGTTGTTTAGTTAGTTTCTCAACTTTCTTTTAATAAAATTCATATTAGAAAATATTTGCTCACACAAATATGTCAATCCGAAAATTGATAGAAGTCCAAATGCATATGTTTTTAACTGAATGTAAGTGTCTGGTAAACAATTCCACGTATCAAATACAATCTGATCTTGCTTTTTAAGATCTTCTATTTCACACTATTTGTGTTGTATTGCAAGGGTAGATTTTTGTCTTTCCAACTCCGGTCAGCTTTAAGATTTCTAAATTTTGAATTCCACAAATCCTTGGTTTTCAGGTTCTCTAACTCATGTTTTGTTTTTAACTGAATTTTGTTTTAACTGTATGTTTTTAACTGAATGTAAGTGTCTGGCAAACAATTCCACGTGTCAAATACAATCTGATCTTGCTTTTTAAGATCTTCTATTTCACACCATTTGTGTTGTATTGCAAGGGTAGATTTTTGTCTTTCCAACTCCGGTCAGCTTTAAGATTTCTAAATTTTGAATTCCACAAATCCTTGGTTTTCAGGTTCTCTAACTCATGTTTTGTTTTTAACTGAATTTTGTTTTAACTGAATGTAAGTGTCTGGTAAACAATTCCACGTGTCAAATATAATCTGATCTTGCTTTTTAAGATCTTCTATTTCACACCATTTGTGTTGTATTGCAAGGGTAGATTTTTGTCTTTCCAACTCCGGTCAGCTTTAAGATTTCTAAATTTTGAATTCCACAAATCCTTGGTTTTCAGGATTTCTAACTCAAGTTGAAATGCGGCCTCATCAATTCCAGCAAAAGGTGAAAAATTTCATTCGGCAGGATTAATTTTAAGTGGTTCACAATAAAAATTACATAGTTGCCTTGTTCTTTCTAAACTCCTCAAATTTCTCATTAAATTCAGATCACATATTTACCACAATTTCTTTGAAAAAGGTTAAATTTATGGAATTATCAGCTTGTTCTTGTTGATATTTCTTCAACGTAGGAAAATGTAATAATGTGCCTTTCTCTAAGTTTGTCGCAAACAAATGTAATTTTTGTTCAAACGAAATCACTTCTTATAACATAAATTGAAAGCCAAACGGCTATTTTTCTAGCATCCTTAATAATAATTAAGGGGATACAAATCCCTTGTTGTTCAACTGCCAGTAAGCAAAACTCTAAGATCGAGAACTACGAATCTATGAGTTTCATATATACCGAAAAAATATTGGCGAATCCAAGTGTAAATGACCACTTGGTAGTACAACACCAAGGCAACTCGAAGCAAAGGTGGAGCAAGCTCCCTCACTATCCTTGATATTTTCTCATAATGTAAAAACACAACCCCTAGGGGATGTAATACTGTAATTACATTATGAGGAGAGGTCACTACCCAGACCGGTTTCAACCTTTTTTTGAGGTCTCATCAGTGAGTAGACCTGGAAGATAACGAGGTTTAAGTGAAAAGAACTTATATACCTTTACTATACGAATGCCATAAAGGTGTGTGTGTATATTATAACATAAATTGAAAGCCAAACGGCTATTTTTCTAGTATCCTTAATAATAATTAAGGAGCTACAAATCCCTTGTTGTTCAACTGCCAGTAAGCAAAACTCTAAGATCGAGAACTACAAATCTATGAGTTTCATATATACCGAAAAACTATCGTCGAATCCAAGTGTAAATGACCACTTGGTAGTACAACACCAAGGCAACTCATTATGAGATATCATTATTACATTATGAGAAAATATCAAGGATAGTGAGGGAGCTTGATTTGGATATGCAGTGAAAGGAAAACACGTCATGCAAAATTTGTTTTTTAAATCAAGAAACAAAACCTTTTTTTGTACCTTTCATGCTCAGCACCCCATCGGTTGAAATAGATATTATTTTGTTAATATTAATACCCTTACTTTTCAAGCAAGTGGTAACAGCAGATTCAATGTCTTCTCCACGAGTTTGTCCTGTAAGTGGCAGTATATCGAATAATTCTTCCTGAGGTCTTTGAGAATTTATGTATCTACAAATAAGTACAATTTGTGCAATGTCATCCACATCACATGATTCGTCACAGGCAATGGAGAATCCTGGTGTTGAATTTAGATCTGTAACCTGCTGATTTGTTACATCTTCTGCCATTCGTATAGTTCTGTCCCTTACAATCTTAGCAGATAATGGCATGTCTTTTATTTTTGTAATTATTTCCGCTTTGTTTTTAAAATCGCAGAAAAGATATTCGGACATTTTAATAAAACATTCTTTCACATATTCGCTGTCCATAAAAGGTTTTCCTCGTTTAACAACTTCTTGAACAGCCACAAATCTGGCAATAGTTGTATTTCTTGATTCTTTTATCCATTTGGAGAATGAACATTTAGTTAGATTTACTTTGCGTTGCAACTCTTCTACTGCCTTTTTTCTTTCATCTCCCTGTAGATATGCTATGTCAAATGTATCGTGTTTATTTAAAAAATGTCTTTGATTTTTTATTATTTGAAAGCTTTTCATGGCATATTAAACACATTGGAAATCCTGCTGTATTTGCTACAAATGCATAGGTTTCGGTCCATTCACTTTTAAACTCCTGATTTTCTTGTTCTATCTTTCTCTTCTTTGCTGACATTTTAAATACTATAAAAATATTTTTATTTTGTTAATATTTAATTGAATGTTACAATATTCACGTTACCTAACACAATCACCAGTAAATAAAAGCACGGCAACGTTCACTACAAAACCTTTACTTATTTTAACAAAGTGAACAGATTTACATACCACACCTGCACTATATGCGAAGACAATGGGCACGTTCAGACAGGCAAGCGCTACCATAGCACTATATGTGCTAGCCTAGCGTGACATCATTAATATGTCCAAGCCAACTGCTTGATCGTAGCGGCACCGTAGCGATTGCCATTCGCTACAAATTAATTTAATTTGTAGTGATTAATATTCACTACAAAGTAGCGCTCTGCCTGGCTGATCGCACCCAATGTAAACTGGCGTTTTTTGAGTATCGACATATAGTTAGTGGTCATTTGACCTACAAAATATTTCTTTTTACCTCTATGTTTAGATAGATCGTTTAATAACGAAAAGAGTCGCAATTATTCATTCAAAGAGCCGCACTGGAGCTGCAGGTTGTTGACCCCTGCACTAGTCACAGGTCTTCTTTTGGACTCTATTTCTGAATAAACTATTCTCTCCATCAACCATCCTCCTATCCATCTCACCAACCCTGTGTCCATCCCCATGTGCTGCAGTTTACTTATTAGAATTTCACGTGGTATCCTGTCAAAGGCCTTTGCGAAGTCAGCAGTATCACTGTAAACCCATTACCTTTATCCAACTCAGCTGTCACTGTATTATAAAATGATAAGCAAGTTACTGAATCATACCTACCTTTCACAAAACGATGCTGTCTCCATACAGTTTCCATTTTTTCCATCTACCCATTCATCTATTTTGCTCTTGATCAACTTCTCCAATACTTTGACAACAACTCCTGATATGCTGATCAATCAGTAATTTGCTAAATCAGTCTTGGAGCCTCCTTTATGCAATGGAACTATTTTCCCCCTCTTTCCACCCCTTTGGGACTAACCAAGTGCTGAGACTTTGATTAAACAATATGGTCATGGGCACTGATAATTCCCTTGCCACTTCACATAAAACTTGAGCTGGTATACCATCCAATCCCACAGCTGTATTCACATTAAGGTTCTGTAATATGCTATGCACCTCCATTTCATTTACCTCGGTTCCCGTATAAGCCTTTGGCTCCCTCGTTCCTGCAATATCACTACCTGGATGATATCCTCTTGCAAAGTGTTCTCTCTATCATCAGCATATCGAAAGGACTTTTTGTGATTATCTTTAGCCTGCATTGCTAACTTTCTTTCATACCACACGTTACCCTTCTGACCAGCAGGAACATGTACTGTTCATGTGCCTGCTGGTCACTTTTCTCCTTAAATTCTCTCCACAGTTGTTTCTTTTTTTGTATCTCAATCTTAATGATGATATTCATCCATTTAAACTCCCATTTGATTTACTCTCCTGGCTGTAGGTATGCAGTCTGCCATTATTACTTCCCCCAAACACTCCTTGACCACTTTCCATGAACTATCAATATCCAGCCCTTGCAGTTTTATATGCCATGGCACTGATCCAAGCAATCTCCTGAGCTTTTCTTATTTACCAGCCCTGTAATTCCACATATACCACATCTTAACTGAAAAATCCACACATTTAGCTACCCTCCCAGGTCAAGACCATATGATATGGTCTTGATCATATGGTCGACGTGGTCATATTCACTATAGACAAATTCTCAGATACATTTACTAGATCATAATTCTTAAGTACAAGACACGTGCCTGCATGCACGTGTCTTGTACTTAAGTTCTTGAAAATGGCAACGTGACGTTGTCGAAATATAGAAATATATTAAAATTTATTTTAATGTATATCCTAGTAAGTTGTAATTTCCTTAAATAATATAGTGAAAATTTACTAGATCAAGCACTCTCAAATCCCTAATATATTCCATCACATGCTGTATCAGGTAATTATCCCTTAGTAACTGCATAAATTTAATTTCTTTCCTCCCACCTGTCCTCTCCTCTCTTTCAGTAAGTGAATTTGACTTTAAGTGCTCTTTAAAAGCCCTTAACATTATGACAGAAGTAAGTAAAAAACATAAAGATTCATCTTTTCAAGAAAAGCAGAGAATTTTGGAGTGCTATGATAAGTTGCTCAAAATGAGTCAACGAAGTGTGGCTGTACATTTAAAATTTTCACAAGCACTCTTGTGTAGGATCTTAAAAAATAGATCAAACATTGAAACTTCACCTCTTACTAATAAGAACATGGATTGGAAGAGAGCCCGATCTAGTAAGGTTACTCAAGTTGAATCAACATTAAAAATTTGGTTTAGTAATGTTCGTGAAAAGAATGCTTCGATTAATGGACCTTTCATGTGTCAAAAAGCAGAAGAAAACTTACAAAAAAAATAGCCAAAGAAAATTTTACCGCAGCTGATAGATGGTTTAACAGGTGGAAAAAGCGAGAGAATATTGTGTAGAAACGTATTCATGGTGAAGAAAAAAGTGCTGATTTTTTTTATCAGCTGATGCGTGGATTAAGACCGAGTGGCCAAAATTATTGCTGAATATTCTTCTGAGGATATTTAGAAGCAGATGAAACAGGACTCTATTTTCATGCAATGCCTGAGCCTACTTATTTGTTTAAAAATGAAAGTACTAAAGGATTTAAATCTTCAAAAGAGCACGTGACAGTTCTTTGTTGTGCTAATATGAAAGGTGAGAAACGAGAGCTCCTAATGATTGGAAAAAAGTAAAAATCATTGGTGTTTTAAAGATTTCAAAAGTTTGCCTGTTGACTACTGTTCTAGTGCAAATGCTTGGATGACAAATGACATTTTTAACAATTAGTTAAGTGGGATCTTAAATTAAAACAAAAAATTGTCTTGTTAGTAGACAACTGCACTGCACACACAAACAATTTATTGATAAAGAACATCAAAGTAATTTTCTTGCCTTTGAACACTACATCGTTAATTCAACCATGTAACCAAGGCATCATATGAGCTTTTAAAGCTTATTATCGCAGGGAAGTTCGTGCAAGAATTACAGCTGAACGTGATTATATAAAAGGCTAATCTGATGCAAGTGCAATTGCAAAAAAGATTTCCCTTCTTGATACATTGCATTTGATAGCAATGTCATGGAAGCAAGTCTCAGAGAAGACTATTGAAAACTGCTTCCAAAAAGGTGGATTTTTTTAAGATGGTAATAAACAAACTCTGAAACTCCTTCTTCCGGAGAATTTGAATATCTTACAAATGAAATTTTTGATAAAACCCCAGACGGTCAAGAAGAATGTCAAGAGGAATTTGAAAGTTGGTTGGATATTGATAACAACCAATTTTCTGATGAGAACTTTAAACTAGTAGATGAAAGTGAACCTAATATAAGTATAAAAGAACATATTTTAGATGCTCCTCCAACCAATGCCCAGATGCAAGAAGCTCTACAAATACTTCGTCACAGTGTGCAACACAGAGAGACAAACTTTGAAAGGCATTATGAGTATGAACAATTTATTCATTAACTACTATATTCAAAAACATGACAGACACCACTAGATAAGTTTTTAAAATAAATTTTATGTTGTTGTTTATAACAATAAATTGAAATAAATGATGCAATTTTTATATCCTTTGCTTATTGTTATCGAAAAGTGACTGTCCCAAAGTGATCACAATAAGCAGCATCTACTGTATTAATATTAATTTCTAGCTCATCGCAATGTTTTTTAATTGGTGAACTGATTGTCGTATGTACCTTGTATCCCTGTTTTTTGGTTTAATTCTTTCTACACTTCGATGATGTACTGTTATTTTCAGTACAAAATATCTGTACTTTCATTAAAGTTATTTACTATGGTTATTGTGTAATTTATTTATAGTTATGCCACAGGTACCTTTAAAGATTAAACTAAATAAAGGTTGTCAGAATCAGATTTTCACTTTACAACAAATAGTTGAGAAACCATGGAAGTATGACAAGGATCTGTACTTAAGTTTTGCATATCTGAAAAAGGCATGTAACAATGTTCCAATGGAAAGCTATTCAAAACACTACAGTTATATGGGATAAATGGAACATTATACAGGACAGTACATAATCTGTATTTAAGTTGTAAGTCGGCAGTTGGAACTGAAGGGAATACAGGAAGATGGTTTGATGTAAAATCAGATGTAAGACAATGGTGCACATTATCTCCACTCTTATTCATCATCTATATGGATCACATTATTAAAGAAAGTGGCATTAAACCTGATATTAGAATTGGAAATATCAAACTTAGCTCTTTGCTTTATGCAGATGATGTTGTACTCCTTAACATATCCAGTGCAAGTCTACAGGATTATCTAACTAAATTGAATAACACTATAATATAATAATATGGTATGAAAATCAGCAATTAAAAGACTAAAACTGTGAAAATAGGCAGGAACATAGAAAACTTCAGCTGCATTCTGAATGGAGAACCTGTAGAACAAGTAAAATATTTCACTATTTAGCCACACTTTTTAATGAAGATGGCAAGTTAAATCTGTAAATAGACAACAGAATAAACAATGCTGGTATGGTGGGGAACCAGTTGAATAAATTTATATGGAATATGAGAGAAATTAGTCAAAACACTAAACTAGCAGTATACAAGACAGTGTTCAAACCAGTTTTAAGTTATGGATCAAAGAATAGAGCCCATAGATATGAGAATTCTTAGGAAAAATGGAGGCTTAAACAGATGACATCAATGGCAGACTCATATTAAAGATGAAGACATCAGGAAGAAACTTGGCATTATCAGCATTCAAGAATGTATGAGCAGAGCTAATCTAACATAATATGGATTTAAACAGAATGGGAGAGAAAAGATTAGCAAAACAGGTATTTGATGACAAAATGGCAGAAAAAGGACCCAGAAGACCAAGGTCTAGGTGGATTGATGTGGCTTAGATGAACGACATGTTAGATATGACAATATTGGAGCTGACAAGTAATAAACTGATTTGGAGGAAAATTGTTGATAGGAGATTAATAATAATGTACAGTTAATCTTGTAGTGCTGTCATAATAGCCTGAACACCTTGAGAGTATAGTATGCAGATTCGAGATCCTTCAACACTTCTGTGCATGTCAGAAAAAGGAGAATCCATTCCGATAATATGGTAATCAATCTGTCTTCTGGGATGAGTTGTTTATTATTACATCGGAAAATTAACTTCTCTTTTATGATCATTGTAGTTTTTAAATGGTAACTTTTTCTTGTATAACAGTTGGAAAATTTTGTCTATAAAGCACATGATTTTGCGTGTTGGCGACCAATTTGTACATCCTTCATTTCTTTCTCCTCTTCAGCATGAATTGACTATTCTTGGCACCAAGCCAAGCAAACAAAGTGTGGGCATACTATACTTATCAGAAAATTGATGATATTCCATTAAAACAACATGGATACAAAGTTAAGTTTAAGATGATTGACTGCCATTTGTATGGTTAATGTGGTAATATTGATGCATCGCCAAGCATATTGCAAAAATACTCTGAAAACATGCAATATAAGTTACCTCCCAACCAGTCTTATGATTTCAGTTATTGCTGAAATCTCAACACAGTCTTGCCATAAATATTGTTACATCTTCTGCAGACCTTGCACAACCTACAGAATTGCATGTGCCTAGTTCCATTAATGGCACTCTTTACAGCCAATATTCATCTGTTTATCAGTAGAGAGCAAGCTTTGTCTAGCTGTACGGATTAACATGCAGTGGGGAAATTATGAGAACCATGTAGCTGTAATAGCACTTCACAAGTTGGAATGCAATTACCTGTTATTTTCAACATGCTAAAAGCACTCAAGATCAGTAGGATGTTTATGTATTGGACTATTAACCATTATAATGATAAAGATGATGTATCTCACTGCCGAAGAACAGGTTGACCATGCTGCATTAGGACACAACAGTTTGCGAGGGCTGTGAAGGCATGCTTCTGCCATAATTCTGTAAGAATGCAGAAAGTAATATTGCAAGATGTGAATGTTTCGCAGAGAACGGTGTCACGTGTACTGACTGGTGACCTGGTGGTTAAAGCCTATTGTCATTCTACTGGACACTTTCTAACACCATAACTTACGAGGGTGGTCTGAAAAGTTCTCGGCCTAACAATGAAAAAAACAAATTTATAATTTCAAAATTATTTTTATTTTTCACCATAATCTCCCTTAAGACTAACACATTTATTCCAGTGATGCTCCAGCACCATTAGCCCGTCCTTGTAGTGGTTCTCAGTAAGATCTGCAATCACCTTGATTCAACGAAAAATGCTGACCAGCAAGGATGAGTTTTAGTTTTGGGAAGAGATAGAAGTCAGAGGGAGCTAAATCTGGGGAGTAGGGTGGATGTTCCAACAATTCATAGTGCACATCCCTTAATTTTCCCATTGCCAAAACACCTTTGTGGGTGTTTTGGCAATGATTTTTTCTTCTGCAAACCAGGTCTTTTCTCACGAATTTTTTCGTCTAGTTAAAAGATCGGAATAATATTCCCCGGTTATTGTTTTGCCCTTTTCAAGATAATTAATAAACAAAATGCCTTTAACATCCCAAAATACCGATGCCATAACCTTTCCTGCTAATGGAACTGACGTTGTCTTTGGCACTAAACAACCAGCTTCTGTCCACTGTTTTGACTGCTGTTTGGATTCTGGTGTGTAATGGTGAATCCAATTCTCATTGTCATCCATAGTAATAAATCGAAGCATAAAATCAGTTTTATTCTTGTTAAAACGCTCCAAGCACTGTTCGGAGATTTTCATGCGAGTGCGTTTTTGATCTGCTGTGAGAAAGCGTGGCACCCACCTTGCGCAAAGCTTTTTCATTTGCAATTCTTCATGCAAAATATATCCTACACGTTCTTTTGAAATGCCTATTAGTCGCAGCAATTTCACACACTTTGACTTGCCAGTCATCCAATACCATATCGTGTACTTGATCAATGATTTCTGGGTTGTTACACTTTTTGGATGTCCTTCACATGGATCATCTTCAAGGCTGGTACCAACACGTTTAAACTCGGCAGCCCGTTTCTTAATTGTTGAAAATGGAGGAGAAGAGTGCTCATAAACCTTTATGAACTTTGAATGAATTTCTTATGCCGTTAAACCTTCTTTTACAAATAATTTTATAATCACACGATACTCAATTTTATCCCTTTCAAGGGACACAGACAACACTTTTGCTTCAGACAGCTCTATAAAAAAAACTACTTGATAGATGACTTACAATTTCACATGGATGCTTATGACAGATGTACCAACTTATAAAAAAAAAAAATATAAAAAAAAATCGTGCCAATACTGTTGCCATCTATTATCGAGGCCAAAAACTTTTCAGCCCATCCTTGTATATGATGGTAATAAATTAAAAGGCACTTCTCTGGCAGTACACAAACAACAGACAGAGATATCTTCTTCACAGTTAAGAAGCTTTTCACCATTGAACAGTTGTATCAGGTATATTCCCGATACAGTATTTATATAATATTGAGAAGTATTGATCGGGTATATGCCCCAGATGGTTGCATCACACCCAGGATGCAGAGGTAATCACCCTGCATCAGTGATGGTTTGGTGGGGTGGATGTATCAGTGGGTATCCAAGTTGCATTTCTGGGAGAAAGGGGTCAGAACACTTCTGCCAAAGTGTATAAAGACATCTTGCTGGAACCAAGGTGTTGTTCAAGGGTAGTGGTACAGCCCCTGAACAATACCTTGTTTTATGGTAAGCAGTGGTCCTTCCAACAGGACCCAACCCCTGCATACAAGGCAAGGACCACACAGCAGTGATTGTGTGGTCCCAATAAATGATTAGAGAAAACAATCTTATCCTCTTCAGAACAGATATATACACACACTCGGGTCTCTTTTTATGTGTATCTTTTTTTTGCAATGCGTAACTTCAAAAGTTATGTACCGTTGTACATAATGAACAGCGTGTTGCAGCACATTCTGGCATAACATGTTTAACATGTAACCAGTGAGTGTCAGTGAAGTTTAATTTTGCATGTAAGTTTGTGTTTGTCTTTTCATTACCGTAAATCTAAATTTTGCTAATTTTTATTTTAAAGATTTAATTTGGCCCAATGGGAAAAAAAAGCACCAAAGAAAGCCAATTTCTTTGAGAATGAAAATTGCAATTTTAGATTGCTTACAAAAGGAGAGGGATCTACGGCAATTGGTAAACATTTTAATTTAGACAAATCTACTATAAGAGCAATTAAAAAGAATGAAGT
Source organism: Typopeltis vanoorti (assembly GCF_054136105.1). Lineage (NCBI taxonomy): Eukaryota > Metazoa > Arthropoda > Arachnida > Uropygi > Thelyphonidae > Typopeltis > Typopeltis vanoorti. The sequence goes on from NC_143571.1 coordinate 73,764,272, forward strand.
CGCAATAAGAAAATCGCTCCAAATCGCTTTGTGTCATTTCTGGCACAAAACTAAGTGCCAAATTATTATCGTACTCAAGAGATGCTTTATTAGAAAAAATGGAACAAGCGCTCGTAATTTCGATTGAAGAATTAACTCAAATAAGAATTCCTATAAGTAGTTATTTAATTAAATAAAAAGCTCTTTGGTTTTATGAACAGATGAAGCAATTAGAACATCTACTTCCTCTTCCCAGGCTGATAAAGAATTTTCGGCTAGCAAAGGATGGCTAACCAGCTTTTTAGAAAAGGAATGCATTTCATAACATAAAGATTAGAGGCGAGTTCGCAGCAGCAGATGAAGAAGCAGCCAAAAATTTTCAAGAGAAGTTGGTCATAATTATTGAAGATGGTGGATGTTGTCCCATTCAAATGTTTAACGCTGACGAAACAGGTTTGTTTTGGAAGAAAATGCCTAGTCAAACTTGCATCGTAAAGTCTGAGAAAAAAGCAAGTGGGTTTAAAGCAACAAAGATCGAGTAATGTTGTTACTTTGTAGCAATGCACCAGGGGATCGAATGTTGAAACCCCCTCCTAGTAAATCGATCTCTAAGACCATGTGCTCTAAAAGGCAAAGATCTAAAACAGCTGCTGGTATATTGGATGGCTAATACAAAGGCCTGGACAACAACTGCTGTATTTACTGAATGGTTCAATAATTGCTTTGTACCAGTAGTGGAGACATATATGAAGCAAAAAGCTCTCGATTGTAAAGTTTTATTAATTCTTGACAGTGCGCCATGTCATGCGCGTTTAGAACATCTAAATGTGCAGCTAGTGTTTTTTCCACCCAATCATTATTCAGTCAATATATCAAGGCATAATTGCTACTTTTAAAAAATATTACGTTAAGCACACTTTTCAATTTATATTGGATAAAATAGAAAATGAATCATTAGCAGTAACCGACGTTTGGAAAAAAATTTCTATTTGGACTGCTTAAATCATGTTGCATCTGCTATCACTGAAATAAGACCACAAACTTTAAATGCCTGCTGGAAAGCAGCTTGGCCTAGATGTATTGCAAACATTGCAACTATCCAAACATCTACATTATCAGCTGAAATCATTACTTTGGCACATGAAATTGGTGGAAAAGATTTTGATACATTTAGCCAGAATAATGTAAACGAATTGCTTGTGGATAATGCCATAAGTGACGATGATATTATTGAATATTGATTAACTTTAGATATAGTCGAAGATCTAGAAAAACGATAGTGAAGCAGAAGAAAAACCTGTCTCCCCTCACTTCAAATATAATTTGAGGTCTTGAACTGTGAAATAAATTGGAAAATAATTTTCTTGTTCATGCCACAAATTCTGAACGAGCCTTTAAATTCCAAAGTGAGCTGAAGAACTGTATATGTCTGGATATTGTGAGCTGTATAAAAAAATTAGTAAAATCATCATCTCATAGTGATTTCTGTCTAATAGTGACGAAAATTCTGATTAAAAAATGTTACTTTTCAATAAAATTAAATGAATAAAGCTTTTAAACAAACTTAGTCATTCTTATTTTCCTGAATTTTTATAAACTTTTTTATGTGATTTTAGGTTTATTTTAATTCATTGCTTTGATTTTATGCGGGTTTATTAAATTATGGAACGTATCCCTAATTTTTCAACGTAAGTTAGGATTTTTTTTGTTGGATTTTTAGTTTTCGGTTTTCTGTGGAACGTATCTACTGCATAAAAAGAGACCCGACTGTGTGTGTGTGTGTGTGTGTGTGTGTGTGTGTGTGTGTGTGTGAGAGAGAGAGAGAGAGAGAGAGAGAGAATAAATATTCACTGGTGTATTCAGTGCCTTGTCATCCTCTTCTTCTCTGGCTAGTGAACTTTTCTTGTGAATTCATTCAGCAGCTTGTGAGTCATCAAGAGATAGAGAATAGCTTTCTAGCTTTTCATTGTTGAGCATCTTTTGACTACCAAAAAAAGTATTCACCAACAGAATTTAATTGCTGTCACTGTCTACTGTACTATGAAATATGTTAATGTGTGAACTGAATGTCAGTGCAGTTCTTTTTGCACAAAACTAGTCAAGTTTGCTAAATAGAGAAGTGTGAAAAAAAAATACACACACACACACACACAAATTACTGCAATTAGTGTTCACTGTATTCTTTGAACACTAATAGAATCTACACAAGTAATCTTATAGCACCACACCTTGAATCAAACTTGAGGAATAAAATTATGTGATTATCAGGAAGGCCCTGCCAAAGCAACCTATTTAGGCTATTTACTAAAACTGCAATACTCAAATTGAGAGATATGCAAGTAACGCTTAACATATCAAATGTACTTTTTAACATAAGAGTTTAGAAAAATATTGCCACAAAAAAAAGTCACCTTTTTCTTTTCTGCATATCTCATGAAATAAAAGGGGCAATGATGACATTAGTTAACTCCAATAATTTGCCATTTTCACTAAAAATTGTGACTAAATAGCTGAAATGTTTTACTTGTTCTGTTTGCTTCGTATTCAGAATGCAACTGATGTTTTCAACAATTGCTTAAAAACAGCTGCCTGTTTTCAAGCAATGTGTTGTATATGTGTCCAAAATTACATCGATGCGAAGTGTCCATTAAAGTCAATATAACCTTTGGATATTATAAAAACAATGATATGGATACAAAGCATATAATTTTGATATATTTGATCCATGTGGCTAGATGGGTGGTTTGTCAGTATATTAGGTTTAATGCTGCACTTCATAATATGAGTCATCATCATCATTAGTGTTCTGTCTCTTGACAGGTCCAATGGTATGACTCAGCAGATTCTCTTCCTCCAATTTCCTCTGTCTCTTGCTTCCTCCTTCATTTCCTGATTGATATCTTCTTGTTCCCATTATATCATCAAGCATCATCAGTCGTCTTCTTTCTCTTGGTCGCATTCCTTCAATTTTTCCCTTCTGTCATTCTTTGTTCTCCTCTTAATACATGTCCTATCCAGTTATGCTTTCTTCTTATTATGGTCTTTAGTGAAATCCTTTCTTCAACTCTTCGTAATACTTCTTCATTGGTGATTTTTTCAGTCCACTTTATTTTCTCCATAACCACATTTCAAATGCCTCCAACATTTTAGCTTCTTTCTTCCTAATTGTCCATGTTTCTGACCCATATAAGGTCATACTCCAAATATAGCACTTAATAAGCCTTTTCTTTAGATTTTTATTTATTTTATTAATAAACAAATTTTTCTTGCTATAAAAGGCATATTTTCCTTTGTTAATTCTTTCTTTTATTTCCATGTCACATTTTCTTGTATTATACTACCAAGGTATTTGTATTGTCTCACTTGCTCTACACTTTCTCCATTCATCATCACCTTGATACTTCCTGGTTTCCTGGAGACTCTCATCACTTGTTTTCTTTGTGTTAATTTTCATATCATATGCTTGCATATACTTGCAAATTTTTGCATTAGGTGCTGTAGTTCATCTTCAGTATTAGCTAATATTGCTTGATCATCTGCAAATCTAATATTTTGTATTGTTCTTCCTCCAATAGTGATTCCTCTTTTCTCTTCATCAAATGCTTCTTTTATTATTTCTTCTGCAAATATATTGAAGAGCATCGGTGACAGGCAGCATCCCTGTCTTACACCTCTGCCATATATATTAACCTTCGGTCTCTCCAATCTAAACCTATTTTGCTTAATATTTCCATCAGATTTTCCCATTTCATCATGTCAAATGCTTTTTCAAGGTCAATGAAACATATAAACTTCTTTTTGTTTATTATTTTAACGGTATAATAGAACACAAACTAAGTAAATAATTAATTTATTAATTTGATGCTGATAATTCGCTGGTATTATAACCAGCATCTTCAGAGCACAAAAACACTGTTTGTCACAATACGCGAGACTAAAACAACATGGTGTACTTAAACAAAATTGTAGCAGCAACACAAAGACTAGAGTCCTGATTTTGGCGCCCTCTATCTGGAAGGGAAAAAAAAAAAAAAAGCTATCATATATTACTAGAGTCCTAGAAAAGTGCTAGTTTTTTCTTAATATGACTGTCTCCCAGATCTTCGGCAAGTTAATACAGCCATATTTGTTGAGATTTGGAGTGTGTTTTAGGGCTTCTGTCGCCTCTAAGAACAATCTCTCTGGTTTATACGGGTTTCTGTGTAGTACTTTTGTGTTTTTCCAGTTGATCCTGTGTGCAGGGGTATCCAGAGCATGGTCTGCTAGGCCCGACTTCCCATAATGATAATTCCGGACGTATCGTTTATGTTCGCTGATGCAGATATTCACAGTTCTTCCTGTTTGACCATAGTAGGCTTGATTGCATGAGCAGGGTACTTGGTAGACTCCTGGATGTGATAAAGGAGGAATGCTGTCCTTGGGTGAGCGGATAAGGGTGGCTAATTTGCTACATGGTCTGAATGTAGTGCGTAGTTTATGTTTATTGAGAATTCTTGAGATCTTTTCGGATGTGCCTTTAATGTAAGGGATGGTGACTGTTTTGTTGTAGTTCTCTGTGGTGGATGGTGGGAGGGGTTTCTTAGGAGTGTTTAGTATTTTGTTTATTTTATGTGGATTGTAGCCGTTGGCCAAGAAGGTGTGGCATAAGTGAGTCAGTTCAGCAGTAAGAGCCTTGTCATTGGAACAGATTATCAGTATCAAGTTAATAAATTAATTATTTACTTAGTTTCTGTGTTCTATTATACCGTTAAAATAATAAACAACATGTTCGACGAACACATAAGTCTGTCCACACATATAAACTTCTTTATTTACTTCTATATTCCTTTCACATATGGTCCTCATTACTCCAATTGCATGTCTGGTTCCTCTGTCTTTTCTAAATCCAAATTGATCATTCCCCAGAAAATACTCCACTCTATTATACAATCTTTGATTTAATATTCTTAGCAGTACTTTGGAGGCATGCGAGAGTATGCTTATAGTTCTGTAGTCACTGCACTTAGCAGGATTGCTTTTCTTTTCAATTGGTATAAGAATACTCTCTGTGAAATCTTTAGACCATACTCCTGTTTTGTAAATGAGGTTGCAGAGTTTCCATGTTTCTGTTATACCTTTGTTCTCCAGTTGTTTTAGAATTTCACTAGGTATTCCATCCACTCCTTCCATCTTTCCACTTTTTAATTCCTTAATTGCTGTTTCTACTTCTCTCTTTAGTATTTCGGGACCTCTTTCTTCTGTTGAGATTTCATTTTGCTCTTCCAATTCAATTTTTGTTGGTCTCATTTTTTTGCGTAAAGTTCTTCGATGTATTCCTTCCATCTTTCACCCTGTATTTCAATATCATAAATCAGTTTTCCTTGCTTATCTTCTAATGGCAGATTTCTCATGCTTTTTTTAATATTTGTAATTTCTTTTGCTTTTTCAAACATTTTATCATATCGCCCCCTTTTTTTTCATTTCTTCAATTTCTTTACATTCTGTTTTTAACCATTCCTCTCCTGCTTTATCAGTTTCTCTCTTCGGTGTTGATATTTTTCCATCTTCTTCTTGCTTCCATTTTTCTTATCATTTCATTTGTAATCCATGACTTTTTAATTCTTTTCCCTTCCACAAAACCTATCTCTTCAGCAGCTGTTTCATATATCAAGTTTTTCAGTTGATTCCATTTTGCATTAACATCCATAGTTTCTTCAGATATAGTCTCTTTGTTCCTTATTTTATTTTCCAGTTCTTCTCTGAATTTCCTACCTGCATCTCCTTTGAGTTTTTCTAGGTTCCACCTTTTCTTGCTTTTACCTTTGTTTATTTTCTTATGTTGATATTCCTTTTACACTGCTTCTGTACCTGTTTTGTATTAACATATAATCAATCTGGTATCTTGCAATATCACCTGGCATTTTCCATAGATGATGATATGAGTCATATAGATGGAAATAGTGTGCACCCTTGTGTTATTGCTGATTTGCAATGTACACTATGTATTACTTATATATCCTAATTACACCATGTAATTGTATTGTTTTGAACAGCTTTTTTCATAGCATCTTGTTATATTCCCATGATTTCTTAACCATTTGTCCTAAAAAAAAGTAGTCTACTTAATTCAATTGCTCTTGAATGTATGCTTTTCTGGTTAGCCGTATAATTGCAGTTTGAAGTCCTTCATCACTTGAGAAAGAGTTTTTATTACTAGTGATATTAAAGTGATTTCCCATGATAATCATTCAATCTCCTGTATCCAAATATTTTTGAATCTTATGTCTAGAAACAAATTTTATGATCTTTTTTGGCTTCCAGTTTGCTTTACTTTCTTAATGTAAGTTGTGCTTCTGGAAATCATTGATTTCTTTTCAATGGGTTTGTATTAATTATTCAGTCTTGCAAGTCATTGTTTATGTTGTGCTAATTTTGCTTTCCTTGATGGATTTTGCATACAGTTCATCTTACACTTGACTTGAATTGTTAAGAAAAGAGAGGACGTTTTCTGCGTGACATTTGAACATAGCAAAGAGAAATGTTTTTGTTGAATTGTTTGACACAGTGGCTAAGATGTTACTTTTCTTGCCATTCTTAGCCAATAAACTACAGCTTATTTTGTGTAACTATTTTAACATTTTCAGCATTATCAGGACTTGGTTTGTAACAGAAAGCAGTTAATGCTCTTTGCTATTTGATGGCACAGATTGGTGCAATTTATTCTCCATCAAACCTATATGTTTCATACCTTTGCATTTATTGTCTGAGATGTTGAACATATCAGACATTTGGTAAAATGGTTTGCAAAAAAACAAGTAATACTGTTTTCATGTAAATCTATGATTTTGAATGTGTTGCAGGTTTCTAGTGTTAAGAAGGTTCCACATTGTAATGCTAAATTAGCTAATCACTACCAGTCCCACAGAAATCTTTTCATTAATCTTGCCCTGTCATTAGGTTACCGCTTATGATGTGTGTTATTCCTGATATGTAAATCACTGCACAACAGCCAGCAGTATTTTTGAAATTACAATATGAACTACACAGTGAATAAATATTCACTGGTGTATTCAGTGCCTTGTCATCCTCTTCTTCTCTGGCTAGTGAACTTTTCTTGTGAATTCATTCAGCAGCTTGTGAGTCATCAAGAGATAAAGAATAGCTTTCTAGCTTTTCATTGTTGAGCATCTTTTGACTACCAAAAAAAATTATTCACCAACAGAATTTAGTTTCTGCCACTGTACTATGAAATGTGTTAATGTGTGAATTGAATGATAGTGCAGTTCTTTTTGCACAAAACTAGTCAAGTTTGCTAAATAGAGAAGTGTGAAAATAAGCCAAGAATAAAATATGCTATTGATGCTTCACACTGCTGTGACATATATACAATACCTACTTTGTAGATAATGTACACATACTGCCCATTGAATTAGGAACTTTGAAGAAATCACTGGTTTCCTTATAGGCCTGTGACTGCCAATACTGATCCTCTTCAATTCCTTGCACATAGGTTGGTGAGGTATGAGTCGAGAAAAGCTTTCACTAATGCTTCAGTCAATTGTTTCATGCAGGAAGTTCTATTTGTCTGTATAAGCCTTCTCAGACAATACTGATCTCACCCCTGTCTTAGGACCACAGTTATGCTTCTTAAACAAGCACTGATTAGACACGTGGGATATCTCTCCTTTTGAGGTATGAAACCTGTCAGCTCTATTGTTTTCAAAATCGTGAAAATCATGACTCCAGCCAGACAGGTACCCACAGTAAGCCCCTTATTGAACTCTGAAAGATCCTTTGTTTTTCCATTTGTGATCAACACTATTGACTATTACTGACCAATAGCATTCTTAAATAGTTGCTTAGAACACGTGACCAAGTATTTTGCATATACACTGCATGACATTGATGTACATCTGCATAAAGATTTCTGATTCAGTGGCCAGTATGTATACATGTTCACAATGTATTAAAAAATATGATAATGGACTTTTTAAGCATTGTGAACTCTCATTTCATCTTACAAAATGCATAATTTCTACACACTTGACACATACAACTTTGCACCTTGTAATATGTGGAACAGCTGTTTGCTTCATGTATAATGCTCACATGCAATTTTTTTGGCTGATTGTGAAGAGAAAATCACCTTTCACCAAGCACCATCTAACTAGATGGGTAGCTAGAATTTCCTTCTCATATCAGTACAGTGTTGATTTGAACTGAACATCAAAATTTTCAATAATTTTTCATGCTCTTCTTGCTGAAATTCTGAATGTCTCTTTATATATGCAATTGTAGCTGAATCCTCTGCCTGATAAGTCACACTATTTCCTTATAATGAAAATTATTGGAGTTAACTAATGACATCACTGCCATCAATTTCTTTATAATTATAAAATAATTAAAAATGAAATTATAATTATAAAATAATTATAATTTCATTCAGTTAAATTTTAAAGCTGTTGTTTTGATATTTGACACTTAATTTGAATTATTTTTTCTCTTACAGCATTTAAATGAACAGGCAGCTACACAGTTTGAGTCCAATGATCTAAAAATTGCCTTGAATGCCTTATCATTAATGAATGATTATGTGGTGCCTAGTATGGACTTTTTAACTGCCCCAAATGCCTATAACTATGATACTCGTGCAGCAGAAGAAATACGAAGTCGGTGGTGCTCTATGTTGGGTGAGGAAATTGCAAGTAAGCTATAAAATCTAAGTAGTTTATGTTAAATACTTTCCTTCCTTTGTTTTTATTTATTTTATTATTAATTCTTATTCATACTCAACTGTGCCTTTGTTAACTTTATATGTGTTACTAGTCCAGCTCCTTATGCCTTACTTAACTCTGTTCTACTTTACCCTTAATATAACCTTATTCTACTTAATTCGCTCAGTTAGTCCTTAATCTTAACCTCTATTCCTACTGCAAGTAAATAGACCCTAAGCCTTCAGTCAATCTATGAAAACAGGTTACCTAATTTCTTACACATCTCAATCAGAAAAATTTATTTGATTTTACGACTGCACCATTCTAATTGAATTTTATATAGTCTGAGAATTTAGGGAAGGAGCACAGGCAAAATCATAAGTAAATTACATATATTCATGCAGCTAATCGTGGCAGTTCTTTATCTAATTGGCACACAGATTCGCTAACTTTTTTTAGAGATAGTGCATTGGCAAATGATCAGGCAAGGTTGTTAATCAAACAACATTTTATTTTAACTAGTAAGAGACTACAATTTTAAATTACACATACTCAAAGGAAGAAAATATTTCTCTCAGCCTATCTATACTTAATAGGCATAACATACCATTGACTATTTTTTTATATAACATTCACTTAACTTCATCACATTACTAAACTATCTACAATAAACGGGCATCTGTCCCTTGAGTTACAACTTAAACTAAATACTTCAATCTTATGTACAGTTATACAATCATTTCACCCATACATAACCATAACACAACGTCTAACATTTCACTAACACTTTCCCGTAAGCACTTTCGTTACATGTGCTAATTTCAATTATACTTATCTTAAACATTAACAAAATGTGCTTGCTTATGGTACTCTTTTACATTGTTAGTCCAGTCAATTGAACACAGCTTCAACATGGATAGCTTGACTCTGCTTCTTCATCCTTGGTTATGATTGTCTCTTGGACAATGTGGTGGTTCTTGCTATGGAAACTGTCCGATACAGTCGGGGTGATTTCCCGTTGATTGACAAGGTCATTGCGATTCCTCATCAGGTTACTGGGAAGGATCTGCCAAAGTCTCTGTTACATCCGTGGGTAATCGCATTCTCATGGCACACCCATGCAGCCAAGCAGGAGCTCTCCCAATTACAGCCTCGCCTCCACACACCTGGAACTGGATCTTCCGAGATAGGGAAAAACTGTGGACCAAAAAAGTTCTTTCTGTCCTGTCTCAGTCCTCTTAAATATCTTTTTTCTAATCCTTTGTTCCAATGCTACAGTATCTGGGATTACCCATTGCCATGATGATTCACTTTAGCCCCTCCGTTCGAGCATCTCTATTTGGGGCACTTATTTATCATTCACAAGACTTTGTGAACGTTTGTTTTTGCTGATTCATCATACTAATCTCAGTTAATCCTCTCTTTTGGATTTGCATACAACTTTCATGGGAATTAATTAATGCATTTTACAATAAAATAAAACATTTATTCAGTTACTACATAATTTCTATTGTAAACATGTCTGAAAACCTCTGCAAAAATCGAGCTTGATAAGTTAATTAATTTAACTTATTATGTGAGAATTTTACAACAGAATTATTTGGATTTGATAATTATAATGCTGTTTTAACAAGATTTATATAATGCTGCTATATATTGTTTTCTAATATATTGCTTTGTATATGTTTTATAAAATGACTAGATTTTATAAACTTTCAAGTTCATTCACTACTTCATATGTGAAATGTATACCCATTTGAGAATATATGTAGTCTGTGATTATGTGAGAATATTTTTGCATTTAAAGAAGTTGTTGAAAAAAATACTTTAAGAATGAGTAAAATGGGTACATAATGTACGTGAATAAGGGTAGCAGGTGTTATGACACATAGGGGTAAGGTGAAACGTTGCAAGGAAAAGAAGAGTAAGAAGAAAATTGAAAGATGAAAAAGGAAATAAGGAAGAAAGTATAGAAATCAAAAAATACCAAAAATTTATTGGAAAGGAAGGAAAAAAAAGACATGAATGAAATGAAGCCTTAAGTAGATAATTAGAGAAATGATTTGGATTATGGAATATGAGGAAATAAATAGATGGACATTGTAGCACATAAGAGTAAGAAAAGGAAATAACATTGTATGGAGATTGCAAAATAAGGAACATAATTAACAAAAGGATGGCAAAAGTTTGTTTTCTGAGTGCAAATAATCAAGATCTGATTGAAGCTCTGCAAGATATACAGAAAGAGATTATTGTTATATTTATGAAGACAATTCATGAGAGCTAAAATTGTGAATCTGCTTTTATGTGATAGAGGTGAGTTGTTGATGTGCACTTCACTTTACAGTGCAATAATTGCAAATGACTGTGCATACGCTCACATTCACATACATACACACACAAATTGCACAGAAACGTTGATGGTTGTATTAAGAATGTGTAGGGGTTTGATTTTGAATGAATGTTGAATTAGGTATGCGAAGAAACCATTGCTTTGTATGAGAGAGTTGTTGGAAGGCCAGAGCATCAAATATTCAAGGAAATGTTAAAAGTGAATGTAATTAAATAGGTTGTCTGTGTGTGTTGGGGGGGGTATGACTTTGAATGTGGTGGAATTGGATCCTTCTTATGTAGGTAGAAGAGATAGCCACCTTCTAGGGAAATGACTAATAGGAAAACATACTTCACCAGATTATTGATTAAGGACAATAGGACAGAAAATGAGGGATGTGTAGGTATAAGCCTCAGAGTCGAATGTTATGCTAGTGCACTATATATTGGGAATAATGGGGGGATCGTTGCAATTGCTGTAAAGTTACTGGCATTAATGAATAAAAATTATTGAATTGAATTAATTAATTAAATAAAAAATTAATGAATATAACAAAGATCTGTATTTAAGTTTTGTCGATCTGGAAAAGGCATATGACAAGGTGCCAAGAGAGAAGCTATTCAATACACTACAGTTATATGGTGTCAATGGGGCATTATATCAAGCAATTCTTAGTCTTTATTTGAGTTGTCAGTCAGCAGTTAGAATTGAAGGAAGTACAGGAAGGTGGTTTAATATTCAATCTGTCAGACAAGGATGTATATTATCCCCTCTGTTATTCGTTATCTATATGGATCACATTATGAAAGAAAGTAGTATTAAACCTGATATCAAAATTGGAGGTATTAATCTTAGCCCTTTACTTTATGCAGATGATGTTATACTTCTAAATAAATCCGCTACAAGTCTGCAAGATTCCCTGACTAAACTGAATAACTGTTGTAATAGATATGGTATGAAGGTCAGCATTAAAAAATACAAAGACAATGAAAATATGCAGAAACATTGAAAATATCAACTGCATTGTGAATGGAGAACTTATAGAATAAATAAAACATTTCAGCTATTTAGCCATGAATTTTAATGAAGATGGAAAGTTAATTATGGAAATAGACAACAGAATCAACAAAGCTGGTATGGTAAAAAGTCAACTGAATAAATTTATATGGAATAAGAGAGAAATTAGCCAAAACACTAAATTAGCTGTATACAAGACAGTGTTTAAACTAGTTTTAACTTATGGATCTGAGAGCTGGGTTAGAAGTAAAACACTTGACTAGAGACTGTAGATATGAGAGTCCTGAGAAAGCTTAGGGGCATGAACAGATGGCATCAATGGCAATATCATATTAAAAATGAGGATATTAGGAAAGAAGTTGATATTGTCAGCATCCAGGAATGCATTAGCAGAGCTAATCTCAGGTGGTATGGTCACTTAAGCATAATGGGAGAGGAAAGATTAGCAAAATAAGTGTTCTCTGCCAGGTTGGCAGGAAAACGACCCAGAGGAAGACAAAGATATAGGTGGATTGATACAGTAAAAAGTGCCTTAGAAGACAGAAATATAAGACCTGATAATATTGGAGTCTTGACATTTAGTAAACTGATTTGGAGGAAAATTGTAGATAGGTAGTAATGATGTAAATTTTTCTTTTAGTACTATCATATCCTGTACATCCTTTGAGGGTATATATCAGGAATTTGATGCTGATGATGATGATTAATTATGACAGCATTGCCCTTATCAGCTTTAGTTACATATATTATTATTGAAGAGCTTTTCTAAAGCCACATCGAAATGAATGCTGTCAATTATTATGAAAAGTACATTATAGCTCCAAACATTCATTATTTCTAACTTAGATACTTGTCTAGAGGAGAAAATGGGTTATGATCCTGACTTGAGGGCATTGATAATATGGTTTGTCCATATTGCAATCTTTGTCAAAAGTATATTGTACATTTTTTTTTTTAATTTTTATTTCTTTTTATAGGTCATATTTTAAAAGTTTAGCAGTACATCAAATTTTTTATGGCAGCTTATCACTTTTCATTTGGGAAACATACTGCTTGTACATAAGTGTTGCTTTACTTCCATTTGTTTTTAAATAAAATGATAAGATTTTGCTCAGTATCACTACTCACTTAAATTGTAATTGCGCTTCTTTATTTTATCACATAGCTGATACATGGCAGTTTGCTTGTTTGGAAGTGGACACAGTAATATAAAAGCTATCCTTTAGAATAGCTTTTATATTAGGGGCTTTGCAAAGAATTTGCAGTACTATTTTATAATGAAAGTTGACTATAATTATTCATTTATTATCATTTTAAATGTATTGTAAATAGTTTTTCATATTTTATAGGTCAAAAACAGGAAAAACTTCAAGACTTCCTAAGTAAACTACTTGATCCTAGCACAGAATTGCGGTTGTGGAAAGCCGTCCCCCTCCATCGATTTCAAGATTTACCTGAGAAATTTCATTGTGTTATGGAACTTGTTTTAAGGAGTGGTGAATGGGAAGCTGCAATGAAGAGTGAATGATCCTAGCTGAACATTTTTCAGTAGGCAGAATTTTGCCTGTTTTAGTACTTCCGCAACAGGAAGGAGATGGAATAAATATATTCTTGTCTCCTTTCTTCTCCAGAGTTCTCAACTCTGGGACTGAGAGCTGGAAACACTATGCCATAGCTCACCTTGAACCACAGTCCATATCCCAGCTCATCTGATAACATTTTAGTTCATAAATTGTCTCTTTGGAAGTGTGTGCAAGTAATTGCCATCATAACAGTGTGATTATATTGATCGAAAGCAAAGCTGTTTTATGGATGTTTTCATAGTGAAATAATAGAAACCAAAGATCGGAAACTGCTTTTCACGCCTAAGCATTTATGGTACCATCTCAAGTTGTGTTCCACCCGATTATGTCCAGCAGTGCACCGGTGGTATCATTTATATTTAAGCAGTGAATCATACACCAACCAACCCATATGCAGTCTTCATCAGGGAGGGAGGGAACAGAAATCATATTTGTACAGTTATGAAAAAAGTAAATTATACTTGACTTCTAGCACTGCTATCTTGGTGCTAAGGCCTCTCTGTGGCATGTCATCTCTTGTGCGATATTGTTGCATTATAGATCTGATAAATTCAGAGACTACAAATTGTACAGTCCATGAAATCTTTGTTGTACAGGAACTACATCTGTCATGTTGAACTGTAATCCAGACAACTGCACGCCTGTTGATTAACTGTTGTAGTATTGTTAAGTTTGATGGGCAGCTCAGTATAAATAAAACAGATGAGTGCATCGTGTATATGCATGCAAAATTGGGGGGATGGGGAGAAAATAAATGGGGAGAAAAAATAAAGTTAACTGCTGAGTCTGCAGTTGAAATTGCCTCACTCATTTGTTGATAAAATGTGATAATAAAAGTTAGGTCTTTTATAATTAGCAATTTATTTAGAAATTATGTGTATGTATATATGTATATATGTGTATATATATATATATATACACACAACATGCGCGTGCATACACACATCCGTGTGTATATATACTTGTGTGTACATTATAGTAGTAGTGTATTTTCACACATTTCTAAAAGTTTTAAAACATTAACACTTAAATTATAAATTTATGAAAATGCATAATAGTTATTTAGTGAATGTTTTTGAAATGGCTGTGCATGTAAATACTAATATGTAAATATGTATAGAATTTCAAAAAAAGAAAGGAAGGAGAAAAAAGTTGACTTGTCACCATTCATTTATTTACATTTTTAATTTAATTTAACAATAATGTGTGAAATATAAAACATCAATAAAGTGAACAGTTTTTGAATTTGCTAATTTCTAAATTTTTGGCACATTTATTCTGCAACCAGCATGCATTATATGCATTTTTATGTAAATGTAATTTGCGATCCCTTGATTAGCCTCAGAAAAGCTATATATTATAATCATGATTTGGATAAAGAAAATTTGTCGCTGTAAGATAGCAATTTAAAAACAAAATTAATTAAAATATACTTTGATATGGGTGTTTGCATCCAAAAGAAATTTTAGAATCCACTGTATATGTGCATTCACATGAGATGGCATTTTTGCATCAGTATATCATGGCAACAGGGATCTTCCCATGTTTACTCACAACTTTGAGTTTTATGCAGAATAAAGGTAGAGGAAATTTTTAAGTGTAGCTGTTTTTTAATAGTAAAGCAAAAACTCATTTTATTTAAAATTTCTTAGTTCAGTTCGTTAAATACAGATTAGTTTATATTCATTTGTTTTATTCGCTTTTTATACAAGTCATAAATGATTGTCCACAATGATTGAAATTCTCATTTATGTAAGTATTTGCTGGTAATGGGAGGCCTATATAGTCTTTTGGTGATGCTAAATTGTCTAAAGAAAGACTTAGATTAACCTCACAAGTCAGGATTATCAGTCTTGGAAATTCACAATACATATACACATAATACCAGCATTTATGTATAGTTAAGATAGTAGTTATCTGTTGTGCTCACATCATCTTCCATCTATTCACCTAGAAATGCACTTATCTTTAGCATTGATGAAGGAGGAGACTACTACTCAGTAAAATAAATATAACTTCAGTTAGATTTATTTCATTCCTAGTATTGAAATGTCAGTTATGTATTAGGCATAGTATCCCTTCAGAATGTTCACAAACCATTCTAGGAAAATATGATGATGATGTATATGCACTTCATATTCAGAGGGAAATGACATTCCCATACACTACCATTGGTTTTTAGAATTTTAGTGTGCAGATTATCATTTCTCTTTATAAAAATCTTATTGGCAAAACCTATCAGAACATTGCAAATTTACTCAGTAGCAGGTCGTTTCTTTGTACATGGGAAGCTTAAGGATGTTTCAAATGTTTATTTTAGATATGTTACTTGTAACCTATTCAAAACTTGGGATGAATTATTAATTTGTTAGCAAGTTTTACTTAATGTGGACCACATCCAAACTTTAGGGTTTGTAAGTGGGCTATATGACATTATATATTTATACATTAGCAGCCACCTAGTGAATGTCTTATAAACATTTGGCAGAATTAAGAAATAAGTGTACAAAAATAACTTTTAAAGTGTATTTATAACAATTATTATTATGTGACACCTCCATGGAGTCCAAAGACTCATCGAGGGAGAGTGTGCCACCAGCATCGAACGATTGAACCCCTTCCAACTACTAACCGTGCTCAAACATGCTTAACATTTTGCGTGAGCCATTAGTAGCAGAGGCTCTACCAATCGACTAACCTTTGCTGGCAAATATTGTCTTTTAAAAAAAAATTCTTTTAAACTTTGAAGATGAAATTTAAAAATGTAAGTACATTAACAGAAATCCTACTGCATATTAGCTTACTTTTCATTCGTCTGGCTTTCTTAAATGTTTTTTTATTCTTTCATCAAGTTTTTTTTTTTTTTTTTTTTTTTTTTTTTTTTGTAGAATAATGGTTTTAATGAAATAATCCATGTGCTTTTGGGGGGGGGGGTCTTACTGATTCGGTGCATGTGGGAACAACTTTGTGGAGTAGTTGGTTGTTTTGGATTTATGGCCAGCCAGTGTATTATGTCTATAAATTGCATGTGGTCTTTTGGCTTGTTTCTCTGTTTTGCAGAGTGAAAAACCTTAGTTTCCAGAAGAAAATCCTGCCACCTCTGTATGAGACTGGCTAACTTGCCTTCAGATGAAAATCCTTGATAAAGGTTCTTTGCATCCTAGACGGGATTCAAACCCAGGTCTTTCCAACCACTGTCATTACCAGCTGAGCCACAGAGGCTCCTAGTGGAGCAGTGATAACACATAACATGATAACACTTGAGAATAAACATATTCAGCCAAGTTCAAACAAACAAGAACAAAATATTTTGTTTTCACTACAGCCTAATTCAAGTTACACACCAAATATAGAAGTCATAGAAGAATGCATAATAATTGTCAGTGGTTACAACTTTTTCCAATCATGACCTTTTTTTAAGACAAGTGGAAAATAATTTTTCAGTTAAGAATGCAATTCAATGATTATTTATGAATTATCATTATTGTTAACTAATAATATAGTATATATACAGCTGGAAAGTAACATGTAGCCATGAGCTGTGTTTTTCAGTCTGTTCCAAAGGAAGGTGCTAATTTAACTTACTTCAATAAAGATTATTTTCTTTACCAGTAAGACTATACTGACACGCTACGTGATCATCCAAGTAATAGGCATCTCAAAAACATTAATGGAATGCAAAAGCAGAAATGCTTTCTTTAAGTCATCCCCAGTGGTTAAATTCTAAACGAATAAGTTCAGGGGCCCTATACAAAATAACCTTTGTGTTTACCTTTGGATGCTATCCGAGGAAGCTTCAAACCTCCGGTCCTTTTCATCATGCATTTGTAATTAGGTGACTGTTGATATTGACTTTATATACACATTCAAAACTGTAAACAGTTGTTGAATAATAACACAATAATGTAGGCATAATTACCATAAAGGTAGAAAAGTCACAAAAGAGAAAAATGTTCCTACAAAATAACCAGTTGCATTTACCTTTGAATGTGATCCACTGGTCGAGTGTCCAGCAAATCTTTCCTTTCGTTCTGCGTATTAATATTATCGCATTGCAACTGATGGGAATTCTGTTTTGTGGAGTCATTACAGATCTCTTTCTCTTCAGAAACTACACATTACAAACTCGTTTTGCATTATCATTGTCATCCAAGCTATTTTTCTGGTTAAAGAAGGTACCAATGCACTTATCCATAGTTGAAATACCGTATTTATTCGATTATAACTCGCACCCCTGGTTTTACTTTTCGGAAAAAGAAATTAAAAAGTTTCGTGTATACCTCGCACATGAAAAAAAGCTTAAACACGTTCATATCGAGGCAAAAGTAACTTGCTTCCACGGTAAACAACATGCCCTTCCCAATAACCACTATACTGCAGAGGCAAGAAAAACAAGTACAGTACTTTTATTATGTCAGTGAATAAAGTACAAGCACTCTGTGTAATATATTTCTCAACATGCAATTAGAGACAACTGGGATAAAAATGACACTAATTAATGAATCACATGTCCCCTCATACAGAAACTGTGTTGTATAGATTCAAGCAAAACCATATGCTGCACAGGCAAATATAGTATCTAACTAAAAACTATTGTTATTAATTAGATGTGTGCGAGTTCACTCACCTCAAAGTAGCAATAAAATTCAACCAAACGTGTTAAAACTAAGAAATATATATATATATAGTGAATGTTGTTATGGCAGTTTCACATATTATTGGAATTCAGTTGAAGATTAGCATTTCTATTCAATTGTGGGCTTGCTTTTATCTTTCTGTCACGCGATCTTTTGTTAATACCGCACCAATCATATGCATGTCTTAATAACCTGCCATTGCTGTCTGTTTCGCGTTAGGCTTAATTACCGTAAAGGGAGAAAAGTCACAAAACAGAAAAATGTTCCGGGGCCGCCTCCCGGAACATTTTCTGCATGATAATCTGCATAAACAAGTTCCGTGGCCGGGCCCCAGCTGAATTTAACCACTGGTCATCCTCCAAGGACAGTAATGTCACACTATCCACTTATACAGTGATTGTTTTCAAGATTAACAGCAAGAAACCTATAAGCAAGCTGAAAACAGTCAACATAATTTCCTTTCTGAAACACCATCTTGATGTTTTGGATAATAATAAAATTATTATCCAAATCTATAGTTTTATCTATAATAAAACTAATTTAATACTAGTATTAAATACTAGTCTATTCATATTTTCAGCATTTCATTCAGGTCAAATTGGCATAAGGAAACAATACACATATTATATATATGTGCATGCAGGCACCACAATAAGTGAACTGAAAAAGAGACACGGGAGGGGGGGGGGAGGTGCAATTTAGGACTTCCTTTGTACATCTACTTCAAACTTCTCTTTCTCACCAGTGACCTTCCAAATACATAGTGAATGTAGTGGACCCCTAGGTAATTCTGACCACTATTTAATGCTTGTCTCCTCCCCATACAACTTATGGTTTACACAGCCACTCTCATACAAGAGGAATTTGGCATTATAACAGTGCCAAGTGGGACAGCCTCTGTGACTTCTACACCTCATTCCCATAGTTGGACTATTGTTTCTGGCCTTCTAACCCAAACATATGCACCGAATGTATCACTGGAGTAATCCTTACTGGCATGGAAACATACATTCACACTACTCTGAACTGCCATCCCCTAAGCCCTGGTTCTACAATGTGCCAAGGCTGTACAAATAAAAAATCAAGCATACCACAACTGGCTTACATCAAGAACTCCATCCTCCTTTAGTCTTAAGCCTGTAATAGCTGCAAGAAAACTATCAGTACTTCAAAAACAGAGTTTGAAAGAGCAAAAAGCAGGAAACTGAATTATTCATGATTTTTATCCAAGACTACTCCCACCCCTGTCAAACCCAGATACCTCTATTGCATTATCACCTACCAAAAAAGGCTAATCTTCTGGCTTCACACTTTGCCTCCAATGCATGCATAACCGACCATGGTAAATCCCCCCTCCCTCCCAACCATTCAACCTTTTGATCGAAAGTGATCAGAAAAATGTTGTACAAGTTAGACACAAAAAAAATCTTCTTGCCCTGATTGCATTCCTCCAATTGTCCTGAAGGTTTGTGCACTAGAATTGACTTCTATCCTGTGTTGCCTGTATACTCTCTTATCTCATATTTATTTCACAGCCTGAAAATTGGCATATGTTCAATGCATTCCCAAGAACGGCAACAAATCACTGCCATCAAACTATCATCCTATCTCACTCACCTCAGTCCTGTTTAAAGTAATGGAGAGAACCATCAATTCCCAACTCCTACACTACCTCAAAGGCACCCAGCTAATAAATGACCACCAATATGGATTCTGTCACTACCATTCAACAGGAGATTTACTCACATCTATCACCCATCCCTAGACAAATGCCATGGAGAAGTTTGGTGAATCTCAAGTGGTTGCACTTGATATCTTCAAAGCTTTTGACTGAGTCTAGCACAAAGGTTTACTAAACAAACTCTCATCATTTGGTGTGTCCCAGGACTTCTGCAGTTGGATTGCCAGCTTTCTGTCTGGATACAGGCTATGTGTATGATGGTGGATGGTTTCTTATCCTCTCACCAACCCTCTTCTGTATATATGAATGACCTACTTCAGTTGACCACCAACCCAATACATACTTTGCAGATGACAGCACATTGCACTTCTTCCTTTCATTTGATAAACCTTACTCTACACAAATCACCACCATCACCTTCAATTCTGATGTCAGTGCCATCCTCTAGTGGGGTTCAGATAACCTCGTCAATTTCAATGCTAGCAAAAACCAGTTCTGCCTTATTTCTCACAAAAAAGAACATTTTCTCCCAGTATTACCTTTAACAACACTCATATTTCCAGACAAGATGAGATTTCTCTTCTTGAAATTCACCCTGGCATTGCCCTCCTCTGTATTCAGGCCAATTAGATTGATTAATAACTCATCTCTTACCAACTCACTCTTCCCACTTTTGCACATATGTTTGGTTTCTGCAATATGTGTATTCTATAAATATTTCCATGGCAAATGTTCATCTGAAATAGATCAATAATTCCCCCACTCAGTACTAAGCCCATTGGAACATGTGCAACTGCTGCCCAACATGCCTTCACAGTACACCTTGAAACCCACAGAACAAGTTTCTTTTCCTCCTCCTTCATCCCCGCTGCTACTGTATTGTGGAACAGTTTTTCCCAAGGAGTACAATATATAGGCTTTTAAATCAAATGTAAACAAGTTTCTCCTTTCCCAATCCATTATCCATACACAGTACTAATATACTATAAGTTGATTAACCAACCTCTTGTATATGGACTCAACATAAAAAATATATATATAAATATATAAAAAATAAAAAAAAACACTTACTGTAGTGCCTGCATGCATATATCTATAGGCAAAATATTGGAAAGAATAACTAAATCAGGTATATCATTTATATTGATTTCCTTCCTAAGCAGTGATTATAAACAAGAATGTAAATATTTTTTCCTGTAGTATATTGAATCAAGGTTCCATAGATTTTAACAGAAAAAATATACTGCAATTATAAGTGATTTTTAACTAATACTGTGTCTTTCTTTTTATTCCATTATTCGTTATACAATGGCTGCATAGTGAATGATATGAGATATTTGTAAAAAAAAAATTTAGAAAGAAATTTCGAGTCCCCTCAAAAAAGGAACAAGTGTCCCTTTGAAAAGATCCATTCTAGTCCAAGTACAGGATCATCTGTGAGTAGTTAATTAAGTTGCTGATATGCAAAATAAATCACTTTCAGATTTAGTTAATTAACAGAGATAATCTTGGGAACTAACAAGTCCTACTGGATAAAAGAAATAAGATATTAATATTGTTAATTCTTTTTCTCATCTTTGCTTGCCTGTTTATTAACTGACTTACGAGCCAAGTAATAACCTCAATTTATGGAAACCTAATTAATGCTCCAATAAGATGTTTAATCGTATACGTCTATTGCTCATGTATTTTCTGGCCAATTTGTCTGTGTTACAGGATGGTGAAAATCCTGCCACTTTAATATGAAACTGGCAACTCATCTTTAGTTGAGTTGTAACTCACAATGAAAAGCCCTTTATAAGGTCTTTCTGACAAAATATCATTTGATATATTCATTGCTTCATTATCAGGTGAGCATGGTCATGGCTTAATAACTGATTTTATAAGACTGGTCAACAAAGATTCTCTTTAGAAAGATCAAAATGGATGGATTCTGTGTGTGTTTCAAACATAGAATTTAAAAATGGAATGTGTTTTCTATTGTATCAGAGTCTTTGTTCAAAGGCTTAAAAAAAAAATTAAAGTTCAAAATGAATATAAAACAGCCAAAATTCGAATACTTATATATTTTATTATACATTAAGTTAGAAAAATTTTTAAAAATAATAATAATAATAATCTTTAGTTTATAGGCACCATTGTGTATGTGTGTGTGTCTTTAAAGAAACCAGCATTAGTCTTCCATTCTACTAACATTTCATTTTTAAAGTATCATTGCTCCATTACAGTGATGTTCAGGTGGAACTGTTTACTGTGTTATTCACTATACCGAAGTTTTCAGGAAAGTCCAAATGAGAATGAAGCGAATTCTCTGCGATTTTCTGACCCCTTCACCCATCATGTAGAACTGTGTTATAAAATGATGGCTAAGCTGTATAATTTTTAGCTTATGAAAAATGCAGCACTACTTTATAATTACATTACATTAACAAATCCAATGTTAATGTAATTACTTTTAAATCAACACATATTCCACTGGTGATCAATTACACCGTGTTACTTCATTAACCTAGGCATATTTTCAGAAGTCTCTATACTTACTGCATATGCATGAGATAAGAAAGGGTTCTCATTACTGTTATGGAAAAAAAACTTAAGTTTAGTTTGGAAGAATTCACCAACAGTAGCATTGCCAATCTTGCGGCCTGCAAACTTCATTCATTTTCTGAAAAGGCCATCTATCCTAGCAGTTACAGATTCCATTTTCTGTCTCAAAATACGAGATTAAGATTTTGTTTCTTTCTAACAGGAATTTTCATTCCTGGAACAATCAGTTTCAATACTGAATATGGTATCCAGTCAATTTGGATTTTTTTTTTTTAATTAGAATCTTGTTAGAGATCTGAATTTAATTCATTTTGTTCATTCAGATGAAGTTTGTTGACAGTTTCAATATTTGATATAGTACAGAATATTATGATAGTACTATGAAAAGTTTACATCATTGCTAATTTCCTACTGGCAATTTTTCTCCAAATTAATTGTCATCTATTAGGACTTCAATATTGTCAGATCTTATATTTCAGTTTTCTAAGCATGGGAAATGTCTGTATCTTGTACATCTTGATCCCTTATTCCACACAAAGTATTGAAAGTATGCAGTCTTTTGCAAGTGATGTGTAACTTCTTGATACTTGGAAATGGGCTAGACACATAACAAAACCAGTCTTCATTTTTTGGACAACATCGTACCTTTAAATGTGACATAATAAATTGAGGAAATGAAAAATTCAAAACATCTTAGTACAAGAGAAACTAACAGAACTCTATTACAATATTTCTTGATGTTAAATAGGTTCAGATTTGTTTGAACCTCCATTTATTTTCAAGATAGTGTTACATGCCTAAATGAGTCAAAGCAGCTACAGAAGGAATTAATATTATTAGTGCTACAGAAGAAATTAACATCGTTTACTAATTTGTGATAATATTCAGGTTACAATAATAATTTTTGACCAGTGTAATTTATAAACATACACTGTATGCTTTATTTGCATTAGTGAATTTGTTTACTTAAATAATAATGATAATGTAATGAAATCAATATTGAGCTAATAGCAGTAAGGTATAGCTACCATTGCCATTTTTTAATGACATATAAACATGGTTTGTTTCATAATTTAAGTCAGATATTAAGAGGGTCAAGATATAATTGTCCATTGCATAGTACTGATTTACATCTCAGTAGTTATTAGGTGATTAAGGTATTGGAAAAATTGAGGAAAGACAGAATTTGGGACTCAGTGGAATAGGAATATATAATCTATAAGGGACAGTGTTTTTTGTGAAGGGTAGGTCTTGCAATCTGCTTACTTTTTATAATCAAGTGACAATGAAATTGGATAAAAAAAATGACTACTCAGTGATAATACTAGACTTTGCAAAGGCATTTGACAAGATTCCACATTGAACTTTATTGCATAAATTGGAGCAAACGGGGATGGATGTGAATCTAGTGATTTGGATTAGAGGGTGGCTGATGGACAGATATCAGAGAGTAGTTTATGGAGGAGTTGAGTCCAGAAGCCAAGTGACCAGTGGTGTACCACAAGGCTCAGTAGGAAATATTCATTATTTGCTGACAATGGTAAATAAAGGTGATGCAGAGATCCTGCATCACCTTTATTAAGCAGAGCAGCAGTATGAACAAAGGTATGTACCTCTTGTTCTGCCCCTCTAGCCAAGTGATGAAACATTTCCCATACATCAGTTGTATAAAAGCCTTTAAGTATGTTAAACGTTTCTATCATATCCCCCCCTCCTTTACCTATCAACCAACTTTTGCAATCCACAAACCTTCAATCTGTCCTCAGGGAGCATTCCACAGACCACTCACCATCTTGGTCATTTGCCTCTGAATCCTTTCCACAACTTCCTCATCCCCAAGAAACCCATGACTAGACCTGAGCATAGTAATCCAGATCTGGTTGTTCATTGGCTTTATAAAGAGGAATGATAACTCCCTTATCTCTGCCTGTTAGTGTTTTCTTCAATAACCGAGTAATCCTATGAGCCACTCTGGCTACTTTAGAAATATAGCCTCTGAACTTCAGCTCTCTATCTACTGCTATCCCCAAATCATCCCTGGCTTCATCAATTTCCTGGAGTATAGTTTCCTCAATGTGATGCACAGCTTGCAATCTTTGTATCCTAAAATGCATAACCTTACACTTTTTCACATTGAATTTACATCCATTATGGTTTGAACATACTGTCAGTCTATCCAAGTTAATCCTGCACGCTCTCTGTATCACCTTGATGCAGAGAGCTTGCAGGATTAACTTGGATAGGGTATTAACTATTACTCTATCCCAGCACTTCCCAAACTGTGGGCTGCGGCCCCCTTGGGGACCGTAGGTTTTGTTGAGGGGGTGCCGTGAAATAATGAAAACAAATTTAAAATGTTTTAAGACTAAGTAGATTTTTTTATTTTAAAAGAAATGTATTTAACTTTTATTATTTATTATTTCTTTTTTGTTATTTTTTTATATTTTAATGGAAAAATTCACACATTGGTGTTGGTTCACAAACTTTGCTTCCTGCATATTTCGGCGCTTAATGAATATTAGTAAATATTGCTTATTCATATGTTTCATTTCAAAGCAGTGGTTAATTGTATTTACTTCGAATGCTCTCCAGGGAAGCTCCAAATCTTCCTGTCCCTTTCATCATGCATTCGTAATCAGGTACTGTTGATATTGACTTTATATACATATCAAAACTCGTTTTATATTATCACTGTCATCCAAGCTAGTTTTCTGTTACCAATAAAAGTTTCGTATATACTTCACACATGAAAAAAAGCTTAAACAAGTTCATGTGGGGAGATAGTAATTCGCTTGAAGTGGTAAACAACACGCCCTCCCTAACAGCCACTATACTGCAGAGGCAATAAAAACAAGTACTTTTATTATGCCAGTGAATAAGGTATGAGGAGCCTGTGTAATATATTTCTCAACATGCAATTGGAGGCAACTGGGATAAAAACACTAATTAATGAATCACATGTCCCCTCATACAGAAATTATGCTGTATAGACTGAAACAAAACCATATGTTGCATGGGAAAACATAGTATCTAACTAAAAACTATTGTTATTAATTAGATTTGTGTGAGTTCGATTTCCCAAGGCAGCAATAAAATTCAACCGAACGTGTTAAAACTAAGTAATATATATATATATATATAATGAATGTTATGGCAATTTCACATATGGAATTCAGTTGAAGAGAGTTAGCATTTCAACCCAATTGTCAGCTATGCTTTTATCTTTCGGTTGTGCGATCTTTTGTTAATACCGCACCAATCATATGCACGTTTTAATAACTTGCCTTTGCTGTCTGTTTTTCGTCAGGCTTAATTACCATAAAGGGAGAAAAGACAAAAGAGAAAAATGTTCCTGGTCCAGGGATTCCCTTATTTAGGTAATATTCACTAATTTCATGTTATTTTTTCATGTTATTAGTCTATGGTGTGCCAGTATCGGTAAGTTGTGATATTATTTGATCTATTCTACGTTAAAAAATTTAACCCTGAGATGGATAAGTGGCTGATAAAAAATATCCCGCGAACAATCAGAAGAAGCAGAAACAAGCTCAAAAAAAAGGACAGTATTTCATATTTTACCAGAACAGCCTGCATCATCTTCAGAACCAAACGGTAAGAGGCAAAAAATGTAATATATGCATTCGATTTTTGCAATATTCGCTTTGTATGTTTTGTATTGAATATAAATACAATAAATATTATAATAATATATCTCTCTATTACGATTTTTTTTCGAGGGGGGCAGTGAAATATTTTAATTTTTGCAAAGGGGGCCCCTGACATCCAGAAGTTTGGGAAGCACTGCTCTATCCAACTTTGCATCATCAGTAAACAACTAAATATCTCCCTTCAAATTATTTCCTATGTCTTACATGAGTATTTTTCCTCTATACCAGGTTCTTGGTGGACTAGTCAAGTTGTTAGCATAAACTTTTTTACTACAATTCTTCTGCAGTTATTTTCTCCAATAAAAAGTTTAGGAACACTGTCAATTTAAATATGAATAACTCAGAAAGGAGTGCAAAGTTTTATGCAGGTTTCATTTATTGTAATGAATGTGATGTCTTTTCAAAATTCACAAATTTAAGAATACTATATTTTCATTTCCATGGCCTACATATTAAAAAAAAAAAAAAAATAGAATTTTGTTGCTGCTCAGTCATGCTGATTTCACTGTGGGGTTGGTTCAGTTCTTCAGCATTTTGCGAATCTGGCTAAAATCACAGAAATCAATGAATCATTCAGTAATTAGATATGCAGCACATATTAATATAGGAATATTTAGGAAATAGAACATTGAAGGTTTTTTTTTTTGTTTAAATATAATTATACAGCCTACCAAAATAAGTATTAACTCTTTATTGGATCAATTCTTTAGGTGAGTTTTGATTTTCATTACTTGTTTTTGTAGATACTACTTTGTTTATTTGAAAGCCTAAAATGATGAACAATCTTTGAACTCTGTGGTATGGTACTAATGTATAATAGGTTTGCAACCTTCTGTAGGTAGGGTTCACACAAAATTGGCTATGGATGGCAAGATCGTTACAGTACTATAGAAAATTATTAAAAAATTTATAAAATTAATTTTAATAATCAGAATTTTATACATGGCTGACTCAAAACTATCACTAATTATAAATTATATCTCTAGTGAAGAAAGGCAAACACGTGCTGCCATCCCATGGCCCCTAATACAAAATATTATTGTTTGAAATAGTTCAATGATTGCAAAGGTTGCTGTTTAAATATGGAAATATTAGAATAAGTAAGGCTACAATAAGATGAATAAATTTTTATGGAATAGATCAGCCAAAAACTATAGAAGACAGTGTTCAAACCAATATTAATGTATGGATTGTGAAGTAGGGGTAGAAAAAAAGACTGAGAGCTCGGAAGAAAAGGAAGTGAGCAGAGAGCAACATTAAAAATGAAAATACCATATTTTTCGCCTTATAAGATGCACTGTTGTATTTGACGCATATTATTCATGTCGAATTTTTAGAAAAAAATATTCACAGTATAAGACGCACAAATTATTATTATTATTATGGGCAACTCCAAGGAGTCCTTAGACTCATCGAGGGAGGCCCTAAACATCATGTCGAGAACCCCCTGAAGATGTCTCATTTACTGAGATGAAGTATATAGGAAGTATTAAATTCTGTTTTAATCCTTTCTGAGTGCTGTATACAATCCATTAAGCCTCCAATATGATGTCCTCACAGCACTTAAGCCTCTACACACGGATTCACACAGTATCTATCATACTTTGCCTTGAACTCATTCACAGTCATGGCATCCACAACAGACTGGCAGCTTATTCCACTCATTCAGCACTCCAAGTAAAAAACCTAGTTCTAGCACTCTTGCTAACCACAATCTTCCCCAGTTTCCATGGATAGCCATGAAAAATATCCTCTGAATTAATCTTTAGAAACCCTTCAGTAATTTGAATGTCTCAATCATATCACCCCTTTTCTGCCTATCAACCAATTTCTGCAACTGCAAATCTTCAACCTGTTCTCATAAGGTTCCTTCCATAGACTGCTATCATCTTGGTCACTTGTCTCTGGATCCTCTCCACCTCCTCCCCATCAAGATGAAACCCTGGTGCCCAGATCAAGTCTTATCAAGGCACGATACAGAGCTCATCAAATCATTTGGTGATTTGATGAGCTGATTTAGCCACTTTTGTGATGTGCCCCCTAAACTTCAAATCCCTGGCCTCGTCAATCTCCTGCAGTACAGTTCCACCAATGTATACTGATACTAATCTTTTCACCCCAAAATGTATAACCTTACACTTTGCCACATTAAATTGACATGCATTCTCCTTAGCCCAGTCCTCCAATCTATCCAAATCATCCTGCAAAATTTTGACATCATGTGCATTCACTATTGCTCTACCCAACTTTGCATCATCAGCAAACAAATGAACAGTTCCTCTCAGATCCTTTCCTATTTCGTTAATGAACAAATTAAATTGTAGTGGTCCAAGAACAGAACCCTGTGGCATACCACTAGTCACAGGCCATCCTTTGGACTCTACTCCTGAATAAACTACTCTGATATCTCTCCATCAACCACCCTCCTATCCATCTCTCCAACCCTATATTCATCTCCATATGCTGCAGTTTACTGATCAGAATTCCATGTGGTATCCTGTCAAAGGCCTTAGCAAGGTTATCACTGTAAACCCATTACCCTTATCCAGTTCAGCCGTTACTGTGTTATAAAACGTGAGCAAGTTACTGAGGCATGATCTACCCTTCACAAAACCATGCTGACCCCATACAGTATCCCATTTTCATCTATCCATTCTTGTATTTTTCTCTTGATATACCGATCGGTGGGATTTGCAACAGCAGTCTTGGAACCTCCTTTATGCAGTGGAATTATTTTCCCCTCTTTCCACCCCCTCGGGACTAACCCAGACACCTGAGACTCAATTTAAACAAAATGGACAAGGGCACTGACAATTCTTTAGCTGCTTCATGTAAGACCCAAGCTGGTATACCATCCAATCCCACAGATGTATTCACATTAAGGTTTTGTAATATACTATTCACCTCAATTCCTATATAAGCTATTGGTTCCTTCATTCCTGCAATATCACCACCTGAATGATATACTCTTGCAAAGTGCTCGCTCAGTAATTCCACTATATCAACTGATTCAGTTACCTCCCTACCATCGGCATTCCTTAAAATCATTCTGTCGTATACATTTTTTCTTTTACTTGCAGCATATCGAAAAAACCAGGGGCGAATGCTGGTCTTGAAATTCACGCTTGTTCTTGTTATCATTCAGGGAGTCAGAGGTGTGATTGAAGTCTGATTAGCGGAATAATGAATTACTGACCATTTAAAACTATATTTAGAAATGTATATACATTTAATCATACAAATACAACATTTATTTTACAAATGATATTCTATCTTTTTCAATTTAGCTACTTGAATACAAATTCTACCCTACTGTTCTTTATGAACTGGTCAATAACATCGTCATAAAAAGTTAAGCAACACGCATACTTGTAAAAGCTGGCTGAAGCAAACTGGCTAGAGCTACTTTGACTGCGTATGGCCTTGTGTTTAAGACGACGTGAAGGGAGCGGAAATGGCTATGTGTGCGCACGAAATCAGAGTGCTACAGCAAGGACCTGGAAGCTCCTACAACCGAGCAAGCCAAGGTAGCTTTGACTAGACGAGCAAGCATCGGCCTTCGATACACAATGCAAAGCTCAATTATTGCCGCGCAAGCTTAAGATGTCTTCTGTCTACAAAAATAAAAGCCTAAATGGAATGAACTTATAAATGCATGCATCTATTAACAAATCATTATTACTTCTTTCTCAATTAATGAGCTTGCACAGCAAGCATGGAGAATTTGCCCCTGGAAAAAACTGGGATTCTCTTTAGCTTGCCTGGCTAATTTCCTTTCATAATCCGCTTTTGCTTTTCTTACTACACTCGTTATCCTATGCTTTATACTGTTCGTAGGCCTGCAGGTCACTTTTCTCCTTAAATTCTCTCCACAGTTGTTTCTTTTTTTTTTTTTTTTTTTTTTTTTGCAGCTGAAACTTAATGGTGTTATTCATCCATTTAACTCCTACCTGATTTACTGTTCAGACTCTAGGTATACAGTCAGCCATTGCCTCCTGCAAACACTCCTTAACTGCCTCCCATGCTTATTAACATCCAGCCCTTGCGGTTTTACATGTCAATGGCACTGAACCAAGCAATCTCCTAAGCTTGTCATACTTACCAGCCCAGTAATTCCACATGTACCCTGTCTTAATTGAAAATTCCACGCATTTAGCCATCTCCCAGGTCAAGACCTTATGATCACTCTCACCAATTGGTGGCAACGTGGTCATATTCAATACAGTCAAATTCTCAGATGCAATTACTAGGTCAAGCACTCTCAAACCCCTAGTATATTCCATTACATGCTGTCTCAGGTAGTTATCCCTTAATAACTGCATAAAACCCAATTCCTTCCTCCCATGTGTCCTCTCCTCCTTCCAATCAATGTTACCATAGTTGAAATCCCCCATAATAATTATCCTCCTTCCACTCATTGCAGCTATTTGCTTATGCATACTATTCCATCACCTAATCTATAGCAGCACCCACCTGTATATTTTGTTCTGCTAGTCTCAATCTCACCCCAAATAGCCTCAAATGTGCTCTCTTCACTATCCTGCAGTTCAACTTCAATTCTCGTTGGCTGCAATTCATCAGCTATCATCAATAACATCCCCCCCCCCCCATTTTTTTCTCTCTGTCCCTCCTGAAAGCACTATACCAGCGTTTCTCAACCTTTCTAAGCCCAAGGACCAATAAAATGCCTAAAAAAATTCTATGGACTACTAAGTTATGTAATTTTTTTTAAAAAAAACCTATGTGGGGATTACTGACATTTGTGGGGAAAACTGTGCCATTTATAACAAAATAAATCTAAAAGCATGTTTTGAATACATATGGAAACATAATTAATTAAATTGGAAGTAAACGATTAAAAATGTATCATCATTGAACAAATTTAAAATTTTTATTAAATAATATGTATAATTATGTTGCTACTTACTTTTAATGAGATGGTTGAGCTTCTCGGCCCTTGCAGAGTTGCTGGATAGCTGGCTCAATATTGGTCAACTTCAGTCGAAGTTCGGCACACACACTAAGACAATTTCTGTATTTTGTTTTTATTTGAAGGAGCGATGAAAATCCTTTCTCACAAAGATAGATTGTAGAAAACTGCAAGGGCCAAGTTTCAATGCTGACGATTTCCAATGATTCTTCAGATAATTCGGTAATTCACTTCTCACTAAAGGTGAGATCCAGAATCGAGTCAAACCAAGATCACAAAATTGCATTTTAAGCCCACTGTCACTTGAAAGCTCAATTAGCTATTCTTTTATTGCTAAAGAAATGTCGTTCTCGCGACTAATCCTGAAATGGAACCTGAATCCACAGAAATTTCTTATAAAAGTTATTCGGAAAATATGTTTCAAAATTCCGTTTCAGAGCTTTCAGGCTGTCACAAACCCTTTCCAGAAACTCAGAATCAACAAAATTATCATTTTCCACTAAAAAGGATTCCAATGTTGGAAAAAGGGAAAATTGTCTGTATTTTACATAACTAATCCATAAGACCATTTTTTTCTCGAATGCTTTTGTCGTAGCCATCAAGAACAGTTAAAGAATTTCCCTGAAGGAAGAGATTTCATTCATTTAATTTCGAAAAATGTCTGAAATATAGGATAGTGTTGATAACATTTCGTCGACAAGAGTGATGTAAAATCAGAATTACGTTCATTTACAAACAATAAAACTTCGTGCCTTAATTGAAATGACCTTGTTAGTACTTTGTCCCTGGAAAGCCATTGAATTTCAGAATGAAGCAAAAGTTGTATATATTCACTGCCCATTTCATCGCAGAGTATTGAAAATAACCTGTTCTTTAACGGTCGAGCTTTAATAAAATTAACTGACTTTACAGCGTTGTATAGCACGGTTTTAAATTCGGGTGGCATTCCTTTGGAGGCTAACGCTTCCCTATGTATGAAACAATGGACCCAATTCATAGCCAGAGCTACTTCCTTGACTATAGAAACAACCCCACTATGCCTGCCTGTAAGAGCGCGAGCGCCATCCGAACAGAAGCCTATACATTTCCCCCACTGGATCCCTTTGTGTATTATGTAATTATAGAGTGCGAAATATTTCTTCTCCAGTTGTTCGGGATGATAAAGTTCTACAAAACAATATCGTGATGAATGTTGTTATCATACGCATATCTTACGTAGCATATTAACTGCGCATCTTTTGTAACATCAGTAGTCTCGTCTATTTGTAACGCATAATAAGGGCTCTTCTTAATTCTTTCGATTAACTGGGATTCTACATCACCTGCCATATCATTAATTCTGCGACCGACAGTGTCATTGAAAGAGGAATCAAATCAACATCTTTTAGTAACTTGTTGCCAAACAGTTTTTACCATATCTTTTATAGCTGGAAGTAACAAATTTTTCCCGATAGAATGAGGTTTCCCTGTTTTCGCTATGTGCAAACTTAATAGATAGGTTGCTTCTAGTTCCTTGCCATTAATCACTACAATGACGTATTAATATTTACCCATATACGGTACTAATGTACTACAGGTTGACCAGCCAACCTCTCGTATATAGCCCCAACATAAAAATAATAATAATAATAAAATTAAAAAAATCGAACCCATGGCTGACACTATATCTTTCCCATGATTTCATGTCGCTGAAAAAATTCAATTGGCTTATTTTTCACATCACAATATTTAGTTTCTAAATATCGTCGGAGTTTCTCAGATTTCATGCACTCGTTCGACAACACTTTAACACACTGAGGTTTCTATTCACTTTCATCTCCACACCAAGTAAACTTGAATTCCAAATATGAACTGTTATATTTTCTACTGTATATTTTCTTTGAACAAATTGTTTCTTCTACTTTAATAGTATCAGATTTACTCGCCGTTTCAACACGTGCGGACTAATGCCAATAATCTGTGGCCAGGAAGAGCCAACCAAGGCCAAAAATTCTTCCTTCTTGTTCCTAATACTCCTGGCATTGGTATACATGAAGTGCAGAAGCCCGTTAGTCCCACCTCTATCTTGATGCCTTATACTAACTATCCGATTCTGATTTTTTGTCCTTCGTAACTAGCTCGGGCATCTAATACACATTCTTACACTCAACTGCCTCACTGATGTCTGCATATCGCCCCCCCCCCCCAATAGCTATAGTTTCCCTGATTCTGCACATCCACTTTCACTTCATTCAGCAACACATTTCTAGGGTCTGCACACCAAATCCGTTCAGATGCACTCGTCCATCTTGTATAAGTCCTTTTACCCATCAAAGGACTTATACAAGAACCATCCATCTTGTATAAGTCCTTTTGCCCATCAAACTCACTCCACACGTCCACAAACTCCACACCACTCCTCCTGCATAACCTGCGCATAATCATTTGTAATTATGGCCCTCCTCAACTCTTCTCTGTCATACTGTGGCAACAGACTATCTTAACTCTCACTCTTTTCTTTTGCTACCTCTAGTAATTCCTTCAAGTCCTCTCTCATATCAAATATTTCACCTTTTAAATCATTCGTTCCTGCCACTACTATCATTTCTTTCACCGTCTGGTTTTTAGCTCTAATATCCTCACTTACATCCGTAATTTTCGCACCCGGTAAGTACGATTTTGTCAAACTCTCATCTATTATATCTCTTACTATTGAATCACCGTACAACACTCGTTCCTTCATTTTTCTTACGCTTCCGATCATGCTCTCATTTTTCTTACAACCCATTTGTTCTTTCGTTAGCTGATGCACTTGGTAAACAATTTTGTAATCGTTCCAGCTGCCGCTTCGCCCTATGTATCACTCCATGCAACCGTGTGATCTCCCTCATTGCAACGAACTCTTCATTTTTTTATCAGTCAAACCATTCTCTCGCTCTGTACGTTTACTTTCACTCTCACTTTCAACGCCGCTCTCAATGCTATCTGGCACTACATCGCAAATTCCTATCATATGACTATTTTCTATCGCATTATGGCTTTCATCTACTACATCAATCTGGCGACCTGAGACACTTCAAATCCTCGCTTTTCTTACACTTTTGGCACACTTTCCCACCACTATCATTATCAAGCCAAAATTATGCATCAAATTTTTCATGTAAGCATATAAATTTTTTATTTTAAATTTTAAAATGTGTTATCTCTTTATTAGATAAAAAAACAAGAATTGTTTTCAAGGAAATTTTTTTTCATCCAAAAAAATCGATTTATAACTCCTGACGGTTTTGAACGATTTTTCACTTTAAGAGCTGTGTAGCCCAGTGGAAGTGGTGTTTGCACTCCTCAGCGCTAAACCAATGGAGTTTCTAGTTGATGACTAGAGAAACTTTTATTAAGCCTTTTTTCGTTAGTCGAAAAAACTGAGTTAGTCGATCTCTGGCATGGGCAACGGGTTTTTCCTCCTGGAAACTCTGGTTTTCATCCCATAAACTCAAGAAAATCTACCGTAGAACCCACACTATTTCAGACATTAAAATATTGTGTTGGGTTAGGGATCACGAGATGGCGGCATTTACTACCTGCCTTTTTCACTGTGTACTGATTAATTAGTGACAGCCTTGGGCAGGGCCGGCCATCTCGGGGGTGCAGTGGGTGCAATGCACCCGGGCCCCACGATCGAGTGGGTACAGTCGTTACACATTTGCAGAAACGTATTATATTTCGAATGTGTTTTTTTTTTTTTTTTGTTTTCCTGTGCCAAAATCATTTGCAGGTAAGAGGTTTTACAATACGTTTATTTCGAATCCTTTAATTTTTACCTTTGAAAAATATTTTAAGACCCAGAAAGGTTTCTTCAACCCGTGCCCCTTTATAGAAAAGGCCGACCCTGGCCTTGGGCCAGCTATCTGACTGGCTACCAGTGGAGATTGAACTGCACACTCGGTCTCCAAAAGTTAGATAGGGCTAAAATGGCCTCGCCTAATCCCTATACGGATAAAAAAAGGCATTAGCTGATTTTTTTTAAATGTAGATCAAATGCAATGTAATACAACAGTGATGCAACACAAGTGTTATAGCAAAATAAATAATAGGAGATAGTAAGAGTAATATGAATACTGTACTGTTACAAGTGATAATATAGACTGATAGGTTAAAGAAAATGTAAGAATAAAGAAAATCAACTAATGCTTTTTATTCCCCATGGGAGTAGGCAAAGTCGTTTTAGCCCTAACTTTTGGAGACCGAGGAGGAAGGGGGAAGTTCAATCTCTTGGGTCAGAATTAGCTGGTCCAAGACTAT
This sequence comes from Typopeltis vanoorti, assembly GCF_054136105.1. Lineage (NCBI taxonomy): Eukaryota > Metazoa > Arthropoda > Arachnida > Uropygi > Thelyphonidae > Typopeltis > Typopeltis vanoorti. The sequence continues at coordinate 73,799,620 of NC_143571.1, forward strand.
TGCTGATTATATACGGCACTGGTGAAAAGATGCGGCTGACAACTGCTGCCATCTCGTCGTCCCTAATCCTAACACAATGTTTTACTGTCTGAAAATAGTGGATTCTATGGTCGAATTTTTGAGTTTATGGGATGAAAACCCCGAGCCTGTGCCACAGATCGAGTAACTCGGAAACCGGTCGGGAAAAAAAGTAAAAGTTCCTCTATTCGGCGACTAGAATTGAACTTACGACACTATCTTTGGGCGGTCTATCGCCGCGGGCGAACATGCCACTTCCACTGAGCTAAACGGCTCTATAGTCATTGCTCATTATACATATTGTAATTTTCCTTTTTGTGTTCTTTATTCTTACATTTTTTCTTTCAAATCCTCACTTATTAGAGCACATGCCTGCTCAAACCTGAAGAACCTCAGGCTAGAACTGGACACCATCCAGAGCACATCATGCAGCAGAATAGCTTCACCTCAAAAAAAAGATTCAGTGCACATCTTTGATCACATGAGTTGGCTCCTATCATCCCACTACTCTATGGCAAGTTCCAGTTCAATACATTATAGGAATATCTGAGTCTGAAACCAAATATATATAATTTGGTTCCCACATTTTTTCCTGTTAATAAAAAATGCTTTTCCTCCATGAATGATAAACCGACTCCTCTCTCTTTCTCTCTAGCCGTGGCACAAGTTCAGTGTGAATGCCTTCGTTCTTATTCTGGACAACTGATGATGCAAGAAACACGTCTTGCATCATCCATGATAGGCTTGTAAAATCTGTTTTGGCACAGCATGGAATGGATAGAGACGATGATATCCTCTGGTACAAGGTCTGCTCGCTACATTGGTGGTTTTAGGTTTCGCAAATGTTCAAAAAGAAAGGTTTTACATCGGCAACTTAAATAGGAATGAATTTCTTTCGGTATCAAAAATTTAGAAGAGCATTCTAATTAACGGTAAACAAGAACTTTCGCCAGTTTTTATTTTATTTCATCCATTTATTTATTTTGTTTATACTTTATTTCCTGTCATGACACTGTAGTGCGTGGCTTGTATCTCTTGAAAGGAAAAAAAAATCCATTGTTGATGTTCCATCTTTTGAATTGTTTGTGCACTGATAATCATGATAATCTGTTAGATTCAGATCGAAATATCTGCATAGATAAATTATTCGTTTCTTGTGTCCACATCTAATTCGACTAATATTTCCATGGCATATGTTTATATTCTATAGATGAGATTGAAGTAATTAACTGTGGAAGAATGGCAGACAACTGGTGTCTGTCCTTAGTTATCACTGATAGGTGGAAAATTGTCATGGGCATTAATAAAGATAGTACAACTGCCACTATACTCGTATTATGCTCATAATCCGTAATAGGTAAATATTATCTGAAATAATATTAGTTCTATGGTCTAACGTTGACCATATTTTGACCATAGAGGATGACCACAAAGAGGATGATGTAGTAAAAATCGCACATTCTACTTGCCTGTGCCAAAGTTCGACTAACTTGGGGGTTCCTCTAAGAAATGGCATAGAAAAAAATTCCTCCAGGTGGCGACTAAAATCGAACCTATAACAATCTTTCTTCTGGCAGTCCTCGCTACAGAGGCAAATGCCTTTCCTCAGGGATACCATAAAATAATGGAAATATTTAATTATTATTTTATCAGTGTATTTCCTCTCTGTTGTAAGAGAACGGCATTTAATACAAAATTGGAAGATAAGCGCCTGAAGGTAAATGAATTGTTTGAGGTTTTATATAACATAAGAGGTGAAAGACCGAACAACCAAACCAAAAGCACTGTTCGACATATATTTCTCTAATACACGTAATATCTCATCTAGTCTTCAATTAGGAAGAAGTCCTGATGAAGAGAATATAGGAACTGCTACATGAAAGGAAATCGAAAAATGGTGACAAACTATCAATCAGTTTGTGTTCCACGTGTGAGGGTACTGGAAAGGTCAACTGAATCAATAACACGGTTATGCTGCATAATAAATGATTCCCGCATTAGACAAAAGTGATTCATATACAGTAACTTTTCTGGAGTTTGGAAAGGTTTCATTGGATACCGCATTGAAAATTCGCATTGGAATTGACGAAAGTGGGAATGGACAACCCATTGGTGGCTTGGATATGAGGATGATTAGTTTACATCTTAGTAAGCAGTGAATGGAGAAGTATTGTCTTCAAGGCGAGAGCTGATAAGTACTGAGCCATTAGGCTGTGGAAGATCTCTGGTATTTAATTTATATATTGACTCCATAATCTAAGATTTCATATTCAGTCGTTTACGGATGACACAAAATTGGAGAAGAAAATTGCTGAAATTTTGATATTTTGTCATTTCAGAGGATTATGAATAAGGATATTCTAAGAAGTTATTAGCGATTCAGTATAACATTTCGGAATGTAAGGTTTTACACATTGGCTTTTCTGTATCACCATGGCAAACGCTTCAGTACTACTTTATGACATAGTCTAACGCAGCCTGCCACATTGGGTAGTAATGTACCACATTTGGTACAATTTTGACTACTAAAGTACAGAAACAGTCATAATAACTGTAATAGTACTAAATCTGGGGTTCAAACTCTGCTGAAAAAATACAATTCTAATATCTGTTGAACGTTTCGTTTGTAATTGATACATATATGTACATGCATAGCATATACAGAGCTACCAGCTTACCTGGAATAGGTTTTACTATATTTGGTACCTTTTAGTTAGTAAGTCTGGTATATTGAAAAAATATTTGTGATAAGGCTGATCTAACGGTTTATTCATCAGTTAAATGTTTTTCGTTTTTTAGATATAGGCCTAATGAGGTAAAATATTACCCAGTATACCGTTATAAGTTATGTAATTATTATTATAATGGTAATAAGCAAAATTGAAATAGCTTAGGATTAGAGGTTCAAATTAGGCCAGAGATGCCACACTGGATGTTGAAGTAGCAAACATAGAAACTATCCTCACAGAGCTGACAAAACAACTGGAAATCATGCGGAATGAAGTCAAATTGGATGCGTCAAACCTAAGTACAGAAATAAAACTCTCCAGTCAGGGGTGTAGCTAGAACTTTTGCCGCCCGGAGCGGTCCCTGAGTTTGCCGCCCCTCTCAATACACAAAAAAATACTACAAAAAGTCAAAATGACGTATAGGGAAATAAATTAAAACACTATATTTATTTTTGAAGTAAAACTTTAATTTCAACATTCTAAAATGTTATTTTTCTGAATTTTCTGTTAGCAAAATCGTCGATGACATTGGCGAAGTCTATTTCATAGTAATGTAGGTAATTCTTAATCAGTTTTATTTTGAAAAACTCCTCCCACAACTAGCAACACTTACAGCAAGTGTGAGGAAAATTCGCAGTAGTTTTACAATATTTGGAAATGAGCTCTCGAGACTGTATTTTACAATCAACTGCGAAAGTTCAAAGAGGTTCAAAGTGCCGCCCGTGGCGGACCGCCCCCTTCCGCAACCCCCTAGCTATGCCTCTGTCTCCAGTAGATGTGAGGCGCAGAAGGACCTGAACTAGGAATGAAAAAGGCAAAAAGACCGCGAACTCGCATCGCTAAGACTTTTATATGCTCCGTGTCTGGTTTCCCCTAATGTGTCATTGATTTGAATACGCCACCTAATTCTCCTTGCACACCGCACCTTCTCCTCTCATTGCGTTTCCGCATGGGCAGCCTGCACGTGCCTTGGGTTCATATAGCAACTGCCTGCGGTCATGTTTATAATCGGATTACAATAGGGCAAGGCCTCATGACGACGGCACACCCGACGCTAACTTGGAAGAAATGAATGGCACAATGATACTCCAGAAGAGGTTTACTTCAGAAAGTGTGTTTTACGTTTTAGTAAGCAATGCTATAGCAGGATTAACTGTCCACTTCAATACTTAAGCATTAACAGAAAATTTTCATTTCTTGTGGAAATATCTCACCATGTCTGAAACTGATTTGGAAAGAAAAGCTTTATCTTTATCAGCGCAATATCCTGTTGACCTTAATGGTGATGATTTGGGGGGGGGGGGGGGTGCAAAATTTATCTTCAGTACACAAAGCAAATTTTGGAAATGCACAGTTAAAGCCATTAGATCTGTTGAACTTGCTAACAGAGTACAGACTTGGTGACCTGTTTCCAAATGTTTGTGTTAGCTTAATAATACTATTAACAATTCCAGCAACTGTAACTTCTGGCAAGAGGCCATTTAGCAAACTTAAGCTAATTAAGAATTCTTTAAGGTCTACAATGTCTCAGGAACGTCTTGTGGAATTGGCCAGGCTAAGTATTGAATGAAACATTGCCAGAACAATTAATTTTCATGCTGTGATTCAAAATTTTTTATTAAAAAAAAAAAGGCGAGGAAAGCGCTTTTTTAAAAGTAAATAGTAAGTTTATTTACTTTTGTTTGCTAATGCTTATGTAATCTGCATTGCAATATAAAAGGATGTTTCAGTGTGAATTCTTTCTCCTTATCTGTATTGTAGCATAAACAAAAATGTTCAAATCAAATGTGCGTTCTTATCTCTGATCCCCTTTTATTTTATCTATATTTATCGTGGAAAAATTAAGAGCATAAGGCTTTAAATACAGAAAATTAACATAACGCGTCAGGCTACTGGAGCGTTATGTTAATTTTCCACTATGGTTTTATGGCATCAAACCATAGCGGATAAAAACAGAATGAATAATGGAGAAAAGAAGAGGCCCAAAAGAAACTTTGTACTAAATTCCTCTCAGAGGCTCTGACTTCAAATACTGTAGAATGAAGCCTAGATTCTTATGTAGACCACATGCAAGTATACACCTCTTATAGCCCTTGTAAAAGATTTTGACTTACCTGATAGAAGCAAATCTTCCATGGAAGAAACTTTTTTGGGAATGGAAGATACATTTGCAAACAAAAACATCCAGACTAGCTATGTTAAATGACACTGAAGCACAATGAAAATATCTTTAATGTGATTTAAATAAAAAAGAACGACATCTTTGCTAACATCATCATCAGACTAAAGAACTAAAAAATGTGTAAAATAAATTTTGAAGACACACAAACCAGCTTAAAAATTCATAGATGACAGTAAAGTCGCACATTTGAAATGTCAGTACATTTGCCATATGCAGTTCATTGTTTCCTATGCCTTGCAAAAAAAATATCAACCATTTTTTCTAAGCATTGAATATTTGATATACTGCAAGAACGGATGAGCAACTTTTAAACTGTAGCGAAGAATCGGGCATTGTTTCTTGTTTATACTGCCATGCGAGTGGACAATCTCACTAGACTCTTTAAAAAAATGAGACATGACTTACGCGCAAGATAATGCATCAAAGGTGATAACTAATTCATGGTATTAGTTATCATGAGCATAAGGCATGACTTGTTATTCCATTTGTATCTGCATTCTGGAAACTCTGAAGGTCTTCACAAAGTGGAGCGATCGCGCACATATCGCGATGAAATTCATTTCTCGCCTTATGACATTCATAGGCATCCATGTTTAAGGCTTGATTCAAACCAATTGTTCTTTTTTTTTTTCTTTTTTTTTTTGAGGAAAGATATGCTAACTACTCAACCATTTAGCTCTTGCATTTGTAAGCAATATCATTGTGATGTCCACCTTCCAAATTTTGTTAATTTCCTCCAAGTCTGACCTATTTACGCTTTGCTATAGGAACAGATCTGACTGACAGTTTTGGATATTTTGCCAAAGGACATTTTTGCAAAGGGACAGCGTCTTTTAGAAATCATAAAAAGTTTGAAATGTCAAGAAAATTCTGATGCTTACATCGTGTAGTCTCATTTATTTCGCAACAACAACAACAAAAAATTAAGATTATATGCCTATAATCATACACGGTTAGTTAATATATTTAGGAACAGCAGAATAAATGGCGAAGTCAGAAATGAAATTTGATTTTTTTGGAATATTTGGACCCCTGGCGGTAAAATTTACAGGGCCACTAAAATTTTTCTACATTTGGAGAAGTTTACACTTCTCTTGCAGCTTGGTATACTTGTGTAGCATTATTGAATTTGTTTTATTTTAAAAATTTATTTGTTATCCTTTAAAAATAGTAAAAACTGTTCCAATCAATCATCAAGTTGATCCACCTCTGCTGCAGGCCGCAAAATTTCTTTCCGTGGGCAGCACTCCTCTCTAGCACTATGGATGAGCTAAAATTAGTTGGCCTGATAAAGCTTTATCAGAAGTTTTCAATCATATGGCGAGTTAGCTGGTCTTATGAACGTAAGTTTTTTTTTTTTCCTGTCTGAAACTCGGGTTTTTCGTCCCCCAAAACAAGCAAACCTTTCCAGTGAACATACAGACTTGCAGGTATAAATCCACGTCCTAAGGGGATGCGGCAGAGGATGGCAAGGTCTGCTGCATTAATTGCCTACAATCCCTAATTAGGGAACTCAACTCGTCTTGGAAGGATGAGAATAGAATAGATGGATAGCAACTTCTCTAGAGACTTAACATGATATTTCTAAGCGACCTTTGGACTCCAATAAGAGAGCAGCATCACACCGAGCGATGAAATTCATTTGCCATCTAATTAACAAATATATGTCATGTGGTATTGAAATTCATAGTCTGTTGGTGGGAGATAAAGTATCGCGAAGAAAAACCGGATACCATGTAGTTGACTGCATTCCTTTATTGTCTTCTCCTTGTACCCCCAGTATCCTCAGTTCTTCATCTTGCCTGCAACAGAACTTCTTAATATACTATTGAAAGTGTTTAACTGTTCCATCTCCAACAACTTTCTGACAATCGAAATGTTTGAAAAAATATTTAATGATTGTGTTCGCGTTTAATTATTCAGTTTCCTTGCCTCTGCAGCTTCGAATCTTAAGCCACTAGGTACATATCTATCGCATGCACGGGCTTGACATTGGCACTGTGTATAAGCATCTACATGTAAGGCAACATTATAAATATGTGCACAGGCAACATAAAGTCTTCCTTACCTCATTTCTCTGATATCCATCTGGACTGGTTTATTGGTAAAAAGGAAATTCTGCTTTATTTGATCCATCGCTGCAAAACAGATTTAATCATTTTTATAAGGAAACCATTTGTTACAATAACATACTAATGCCATAAAATAAAATCGCTTCATTTTACTTAAATTAAGGGGATATTAAATCCCGCATAGTTTTAAAACCGAATAAGAAACTCAAAGATCGGAATCAGAGAGTTTCTTGCCGAATATAGTAAACTATAAAGTATCGGCGACACTAGCGTTAGCCAATGCAAGTGATCCTAGTACGTAGTACAATACCGGGCAACTCGTTGCAAAGGTGGAGGAAGTTCAGATCGCTATTCTTAGGTATTTTCCATAATGTAAAAACACATTTCCTAGGAAATGTATGCTGTTATTACATTATGGAGGGAGGTCACTACCCAGACCGGTTTCAGCCTTTTTTGAGGCTTCATCAGTGAGTAGCTAGACCTAATACCAAAGTGTATAGCGAAAAGAACTTATGTACTCTGCGAACGAGTTTTCCAAACAGGTGCAACCATTAAGTTACTTAAGTATAAAGAGCTAATAAGCTTCATTTCGGCAATGAAGCTTATTAGCTCTTTATACTTAAGTCGCTTCATTTTGTTTAAATTATACTGCTATCTTGCAGCGGGTATAATATAATATCAAATATTGTATGTAATTGATGAGCATATGATACCGACATGGGATCTCATTTTTCTCTAAACGTGTATTTAAAAAAGTATATTAGAGGACCATGTACTGAACCCTGTACTACACCACTGGTCACTTGCCTTCTCCTGCAATCAACTCTTCCAATTCTGATTTTTATCATCTTCCCCAAATAATTACCAAAATAATTACTATCTAAAAATCTATGAGATTTTTGGAAGGCATTGTGAAATCTATTTAAGTTCGCAAATTCTCATTATTCCTCTTTTTATATTTATTCACCATGAGAGAATGCATTATCATTTAGCATCCTGTGAAAGAACAAATCTGCGGACTTCCTTGCCTGACCATACAGTTTCTGGTCATTTCTAGTAATTCAGGGTCACTCATCTTTCGACCTAATTAGCTGAAAATATTTTTCATTACTTTTCGAGATATGTGACTCGTCTTCTGTTCATTAATCGAATGTCTACATATTTCCAGTTAGGCACGTCCCATAAATAAATGCAATAACGCCTTTTGTTCCACAGAGAGCGAGAGAGAGAGAGAGAGTTAGGCGAGGCCATTTTTTTTAAACTATTTGAGTTTAAAATCTAAATTTTTGAGATAGGGCAGTAAAGTTCCATCGCAGCCAATATGACCCAAAACTATCACTAATTTTAAACAGCATCAAATGAAGAGAATATGGCAAATAACTGCCGCCATTTCCCTAATCCTAACCCGAACACGACATACTATTCTATGAAGCAGTGTGAGTTCTACGGTCGATTTTCTTGAGCTTACAGGACAAAATACCCGAGTTTTTGGGAGAAGAAAAACACCTGCTAGTGCCAGAGATCGACTAACTCGGGAACCGATCAAAAAGAAAGTTGTTCTAGCCAGCTACTAGAATCAAATTTAGAACGTGTTTCTTCAGGTGGTCAAGCACTTTGGATGCAGTTATCATTTCCACAGGCTTCCATCCTACTTGAAGAACAATGGTTCTAAATCAAGCTGCTGTGGCACATCTCTAATGTCTTTCATAATAAATTTAGTTTAATCCTTTATCCAAGTGTGAGCAAACAAAGTTTGCCTGAAAGTATCTTCAGGACTTCAACTCGTTGCAAAGGTGGAGCAAGATAACATCACTCCTATCTCAGTATCTCCCATAATGCAAAACACATCTTCTTGCAGATATGTATAATGTTATGCATTAAGGGGAGGGCCAATACCCAGAATAGTTTCGACCTTTATTGAGGTCTCTTCAGTGGGAGCTAGGCCCAGACTTGGACATACCAGGCAGAAGCAATAGCAAGGTCATCTCCACCTATAGGAGTTGCCAAAAGATGTGCCACCTTTTTATTAAATTACTCTGTATTTAGAGAAAGATGATGAATGTTTATTTTTCACTTGGTTAGACAATAATAAATTTAGTTTAACACGTTCATTGCCAATCGCGCGATGCGAGTTCTCACCAAACGACCGATCACGCGTTATCGCGTAGACGTCGTTAACTAAATAAAAAAATAAAAAAAGTTGGCTACCACACGAAATTCCAACTTTCAGCTTGGCAATGAAAGTGTTAATCCTTTATCCAAGTGTGAGCAAACAAAGTTTCTGCCTGAAAGTATCTTCAGGACTGGGTAAGGTAGTACAGCACCGGGTAACTCATCGCAAAGGTGGAGCAAGCTTACATCACTGCTATCTCAGTATCCCCCATAATGCAAAACACATCTTGCGGATATATATAATGTTATGCATTAAGGGGAGGGCAACTACCCAGACTAGTTTCGACCACCTTTGCAACGAGTTGCGCGGTGTTGTATTACCTTACACCAGTCCTGAATAAAGGATTAAACTAAATTTATTATAGTCTAACCAAGTGAAAAATAAACTTTCAACATTTCTCTAAATCAAGAGTAATTTAATAAAAAGGTGGCACACCTTTTTGCAATTCCTATAGGTGGAGATGACCTTGCTATTGCTTCTGCCTGGTACGTCCTCGTTTGGGCCTGGCTCCCACTGAAGAGACCTCAATAAACGTCGAAACTAGTCTGGGTAGTGGCCCTCCCCTTAATGCATAACATTATACATATCCACAAGATGTGTTTTGCATTATGGGAGATACTGAGATAGGAGTGATGTGAACTTGCTCCACCTTTGCAACGAGTTGCCCTGTGTTGTACCATCTTACCCCAGTCCCAAAGATACTTTCAGGCGCAAGCTTTGTTTGCTTACACTTCGATAAAGGATTAAACTAAATTTATTATAGTCTAACCAAGTGAAAAATAAACTTTCAACTCTAATGTCTTTTCTTTTTTGGATACTGCGCCTTGTATGAAATGCAATATCACCACCTTACTAATACTTATCTGACAATTAATTACCTATCTTACTCACTAACCTATAATATATTATCAGAATATCTCATCCATTCCAATTTAGTTACCAATTTGTTGTGTGGCAATCCATCAAACCTTTGCAAAATTTAAGTATATTACTGTATATCCTCTCCCTTGTCCAATGCATTCGTCGCCTCGTATTACATAAGAAACTTGGTAAGCTTGACCTCCCTTTAACAAACCCATGATGTTCATGATGACAGAGAACACTGATGTTATCAACCTACTTCTGTCTCCTTGTTCTCTCACCATCTCCACCACCTTAAGCACAATTTCAGATACACGGATTTGTCTATAATTTATTGTTCTGTCCATTTGTTGTTCTTCTTGTTTTGACCATTTTCCTCCCCCCCCCCCAAAAAAAAGAACGTTTGTCGTTTATCATAGGTCTGGTGTGGCCCTGTGGAAATGGTATTTGCAACCTAGCGCTAGGTTTTCTGAAGAAAGACCGTCCTGAGTTCAATTCTAGTTGCCTACTAGAGAAGTCTACTAGTATTTAGCTGCTACTACTTTTCTAAGCATTTTTTCTACCGGTACAGTACACGAGTTACTACATCATTAGCATGGGCAGGCGGGTTTTTCATTTCGTAAACTGAAGAAAATCGATTCTCTAACTTACAGTATTTCAGACAATAACATAATGCCAGGGTGAGAGAACCCGCAATAGTAAAAGTTGTCTGCTTTATTCTTCTCTCTGAATGCCAATCAATATCACTGATGTCTGTGATTGACTAAGGTAGAGGTGTTAGGTATCCACTAGTGTTCAAAAATTAATTTAGGCTAAACGGCCTCACCATTTAGTCCTAACTTTTCTTCCTTTTGGGGGTAAAAGGCGTTAGCAGATTTATTTATTTTTTATCGTTTTCATTTCCTCATCTTTCCGCATACTAGATCGAAATTATTTCCAAGCAAATCACCGATCTTTATATATCGCAGTATTTTCATATTATGTACCAGAAACCATTTTCTTGCAACTGGAGTGATAGCTAATATAACTTTTGTGAGGATGGGGTATGGCCAGTGCAGTCGTGCCATTTTTGCTTCCTTTTGAAAAATCGGGATTCAAATCCCATGCCCGGTACTTAAAATTGATGCTGTGATGGCACCTATCATACCTGCCCTATTTACTGTAATTACTCCTACTCAGTACTTTACTGGCATAGTACGCAAAAGTACGTAGTAGCAGCACCTTTATTAACTGTAACTCGTGAAAAACGATGAGGTACAATTAGAATTTGTAATATTCAATAATTTGGACACATTTAGCTGGTATGATAAACCTGTTTAATGAATTTGCATTTTTCACATTTACGACTGTTGTTAAGATGTTTGCTATATAAAACTTCTTTTATATTTTTTATGTTGCTCCCACCCACGAAAATTCGCAAACCAATACTACATTTTGTACCGTAGGTGAGTTAAGGATTTTTTTTTTGTTTTAAATAATTTCTTATCTATTTTTATATTTTTAATTTATTTTACATAGTCCGGAGACCCTGCTGTAGAGACCAAACATGGAAGTTTTTTCAAGCCACTTCAGGCCTCCAATAAGCAGGGCAGTGGTCTCATACCAGGCAATGAAATTCATCTCCCATCACCGACTGCTTATATTAAAAATTAGGGATATTTTACTTATATTTTTTATATACGTTTAAAATTAATTCATGGTTAATAAACGGTGTTATATGCTGAATTTGTTGTTTTTGTTACAAAAAACGTTATTACGCTATTGAGTAAAAATATGATTTTTTTTGTCATATCCTTGGAATTTTCAATTTTTCCTGCAAGCAAAGAATGAGTACTGGTACAAAAACAGCATTGCTATTACTTATATATTATTATTATTATACATAGACCACAAAATATCAACACACATTATCACGAATAGGCCTTCTTTTCGGAAGATTGTGGTATCGATGTAACAGATTAAACCTTTGAAAACTAATTTTTAAAAATAAAAATGAAAATACTTACCCCCATTTTGTCTGTCCCGTTCCTCCAATTCCCTTTCGAAAAATTTGGCTGTGAATTCCAAGATATTCTTGGGCCGTCTGATTAGGATTGACTGAACAAGAGGCTGTAAGAGGTCGCGCAGACCATTTGGTAAAATGTATTTCATTCCTTGTGAATCTTGGGCCATGGTTTCCCTAGAAGTGGATAACAATCAACAAAGTCTAACAAGTAGAATAAAATTTTTATATTACAATTTAGGGGGGGGGAACGGAAATTTCTATATTTAAAAACTAAATTTCTTTAATGTCTAATTTTTAAAAAAATACTATTTGTTATGTAAAAAAAGTGCTTTTTTTTATGTCATTCACCCACGAAATATAACCCTTATATACTTCGGTATATTAGTTTCATGGGCTGGCGAGAATTTTTTAAACCTTATTATTATTATTATTTAATTCTTAAGAATCTCATCTCATCTCATCTTTTCTTCACTTGTTAAAGCCAGGTATTAGTTTCATGGAAATCTTAATCAATTCTACTATGGGACATTTAATCCCATCTGTATAGTTTATATATTGAACTGTGTGTACTCTCTGGGGAGTTTTTCTGTCTTTCTCAGAGATGAAAAACGCTACTTTCTGAAAGGAATCTCTGTCTCCTCGTATTATGAGATCGGTTAACTCCCCTTCAGTTAAAAAGTCCTTGTAAAGATTCGTAGTCCTATGACGGATTCGAACGCTGGTCTTTCCAACCAAAGGACAACCACCAACGCTTCGACTCTCTGGTCCTCTTTAATACTATTACTTTTTTTACGATGTTGGCGTCCCAAAGCCATTACACCCGTAAGCTGATGCCTATGGTGCCTAGTTACATTGTTATCGTGTTGTCGAAATTCTTCTGGTTCCCATCTGCCATACGGCCGCGGGAGGGTAGCTAAATGCTACCATTCTAGGGAGAGATGATTATGAGCAAGGTGGTTTCCCGTTGCCTTCCTTGCCGTAAGTATTTATGACTGTAACCTGTGTGTTCACGGGGCCGGTTTGCCTGCTTGCGGGATGAAAAACCCCAGATAAACTGGCGGAAAAAAACCCTGCTGCCCACGCCCAAGACCGGCTAACTTGGCTATGGCTGAGGAAGATCCTTAAGCTCCTCACGTCGTGGACGGGAATCGAACCTAGGACACTCCTTCCCCAGGCATATGGTTGCGAAACGCAAAGCCACTAGGCTAACTGAAATTCTACAAAACACTTTTCCGAAAACGAAATAAATAATGTCAGCCTTTTTATCAGATTATAAATTAAAGCGAATATTCTCTTTTAGTATTTGGCTTATTTTTAACGTATGAATTTTTTTTCTTTTTATAGGATACATCACTTGTTATTTTATTTTATTTTAGATTAACGGTAAAACAACTGAGAGATAAGTGGGCAAAATTGGATTGTCCGATTGCGCTGAAATTCTGAGGTGATCATAAACATAATCGAAAAATTATGTTCCAAATTTGGTTGTAATCGATTTAATAATATAATCTGTAAGGAAGCGATCCACACACTACCACCACCTTTACTTTAATCTGAGGCCGAATTTTCAGGGAATGCCTTAATCAACAACATAAGATTTAATACAAATGTAGATCTTTCCTGTCCTGCCGAAAGAAGAGAAAGGACACACTTTTTGATTTTTCGTTATTTTTCAAGTGCTTTAAGCCAGTTTTTTGTAATCAGTAACCGCCGTAGAAAATGCGCTGTTCAATTGAGTTTATTTTGGAGTCTCTGATTTCAAATAATTAGCGATCGGGAATATATGCTATTAAACAATATTAAAATGAAATGATATATTTATTGAATATATTTTTATAAAAACATCGAAATTATTATAAAGATTTTTGCTTTACTTTTGTTCAGCAAAATCTTTGAAAATGTAAATATTTCTTTATCACGTAGCATAAGGTGTCCATCGGTCTAATTCGTTCCTAGCTGGTGCCAGCTATATAATCGATTTCTCATTACGAGTAACTTCAGTAAATTACTGAATTCTTGAGTTACTAAAGCAGACGACGGATACCAATCCCCTAATAAAATTTCTAATTTATTCAATATATAGGGAATTTCAAACCTTAATTGTATTTATTTTAATTACACCTCCAGTGGTAAGACAGTTACGGTAGATTATGTATTCGTACATCGTATTTATCTCATGCCAGTATTATTTTAATTATCTTTTAGCAGAGAGGACTAAATAAATAATAGAATTAACTTACATAATTATCCAAGATTCATCACTAATTAATTCTTATTAACAGATAATTAAAACAATACTGGCATGAGATAAATGCGATATACTACATAATTATATTATTCCTTTATTTTGTGTAAGATATACTTACGTTAGCGTTCAAACAAATTCGAAATTAGACAAACAAACTCGTTATATTGGTATTTCGCTTCGTACGAACTGTATTACAGGCAGGCTGGATAATTTTACGAATTTATTAATTTAAACTGTGGAACTTAGGCTGTAAAATTCACATTTGTTGAATTTTAGTTAATTTGAAACAAATAGAAAATCGGTTTTCATAATTCCAATAGATTCATCCATATCATAGCATTCTTATGATGACGTCAATAATAAAGCAATTGCTTTTAATTTCGTCATTAGAGTGGCGGTATCATCGCAGGATTTTCAAAATAAAATAAAAAATTTAAAAATAATGTTTTTTATTAATGCTATTTCGGAAAAGAAAATTCTGGTAACGTGCTTAATAGATTTACATAGCTGTTAATGATTTTTAATCACGTTAATTTAGTGTTTACTAGGCGCTATGAAAATGGAAGCACAATTGTTTTTAAAATGGAATAATTAACAGACCAATGTGTTAGTTGTATATGAGCGGTTGCTTTCTAGTCATGCGCTTGTTGATGTCATTTTGGAATGTGACAGATTAAGTTTAAAAGCTCATAAAATAGTGCTGGTAGCATATAGTCAATTTCTGGAAAAACTTAGTAAGCATCATCCTATCGTAATAGAGTGGCCAACTCTCTCCTATTTCCTAAAAATATTTTAGCTAATTTTTTTGGATCATCCCAGTTCCCGTATTGATCTTCAAATACTCCCGTATTTTTCATAATCAATCATTGTCGTTAATTTTACAATGTATATTACAGCCGCCAAATACAATTTGACACTAATGACTTTGTGTTAAGTATTTCAGGCTCAAATGCCACACTGAGAGATTGTTCTCAATGATGAACAATAAATGGGCAGATTAGAGAAATCAAAGTAAGTTAGAATTAATTAAATTAGAACTAATGGTAGTGATCAATTTTGACTATGATTGTAAAGAGTTTTTGCAGTCTGCACAAGGAGACAAGAAAACCAAAGCTGCTGCAGCATCTGTTGATAAATATAAATAAGTTTAATCTAAGAAGTATGGATATTTTAATTGTATGTAAGTATAAATGTTTAAAATTATATTAAATATTTTGATGTGCTATAATTTAAATTGCTATTTGTATATTTTAAATATAAACCATCCTATCAATTAATGTAGGATTCACGTCCCAAAAATCTCGCTAAAATTTGTTGTGACCCATTCTCCATTATTTTCATGTTACAAAGTTGGTCATGTAATTATGAAAGATATAGGATATGCGGATTTCATAGTGGTTATAGATTTTGTATATCGTGTTGAGGTCAGAGTATCCCATGACCAGTTGCCAGACCAGAACTTGGTGGATTGAGTGGTGGAGATGGACAGTTGTAGAGTGGGTACCTCCCTCGATGAGTCTTTGGTCTCCTTGGAGGTGTCACGTAATAATTATTTATTTATTTATTTATTTTTATTATTCCTCAGATAAATTACATATATTATATGAAGACAATTATGCATAACAAATACTTTCTCGTATATAAAGTTTTTTTTTTAAATAATAATAATAACAATAACTATTTACAACATTTATTATTATAATATTCATAATGATGATTATTACAGATGTTTCTTTGCAATTTTACACTCCATATATACAATATCAATGGATATAATCACTCTATATTGCATAATTTTGTTACAATTATTACATCCATTATATACATTTGTTTACATATAATACATACATTACATACTTTGGTTTATATGTGATACGTACATTACATGCACTTGGTTACATATGATACATCTTGGATGAGAACTAATTTCTCTGCTTTCATCCTCAAAGCTTATATGTAAGCTTATCTGAGGATGACACCAGTTGGTTGGTTATTATTTATTGTTTTTTTGTTTTTTTTGCTGTGTTGGGAAGCTACGAAATCTATGATTGAGAAACTTGCGCGCACTCACACACACACACACACGCACGCACGCACGCACGCACACACACACACAATAACTTGGAATGTATTGATGCGTCGCTGAACTGGAAGCCTGAACGAATATATCGTGTTTCATTAAATTTGTATGGTATTTTGGGTGCGTGTTTCTTGTTCATATATGTCCTTAGAGCTCTTTTCAGGCTATTGCAGTTTGTAACGTTTCTGTATTCAAAAGGTAATTTGTTTACCTTTTGAATACAGAAACGTCTGGGATGTAGTGGCCTTTCCGTAGCGATTATTGTATTTATATGTGATATAATTAGTAGTTTGAGGTCTTATTGTACGGAATGTATTTCTGAGTGTCCTGTAGTTGGCATCGAAATAATGTTTTAGCAAAGCTGCATAGTGATATAAATGTTTTGCTGTCAGTATTTTGTGTTCTGACATTGCAATGTATATAAGGTCGTTATTTTCTTTTTGTTCCCAAAAGATCAGTTTTATCATTTTGTACTGTAGCGACATTAATCTATTTAATTTGTAGGGTGCACAGAAAGCATACGTTGTTATAGCATATCTTAGTATATTTTGGTAATGCTTTGTATATTAGTCCTTTTAGGCGTATGTGAACTATGTCTTTTAACTTGTAGAGTTTGCCACTTATTGTTCGGAGTTTGTTGTGTAGATGGTTTATGTGGCTATTCCAGTTCATATCTACATCGAAGTAAATTCCAAGGCATCGTGTTGTTTCCACCTGAGTGATTGTAGTGGTTTTGCTGTTCTGTGTGGTTATATATTTGTTATCAACTGGTCGAGTCAGTGGTTTTCTGAATTTCATTAATTTTGTCTTTTCTGAGTTTAGGTGTATGGAGTTTTTCGTGAGCCAGTCTATGATCAGATTTATGTCATGTTGCATATTTGTTTGGGCCATGCTTGCATTATTATGGATGGATATTATTGCTGTATCGTCTGCGTATTGGAATATCTTACCTTTGAGTGGTAGCTGATTAATATCGTGCATGTAAATGTTAAATAGAGTTGGGGAGCGTACAGCTCCCTGTGGTACTCCACAGGTTACTGGTAGCTCTCTGCTTCGGTTTGAACCGATACATGTAATATGCTTTCTATTTTGAAGGTAGTTTGTAAACCACCTGTGAAGAGGCCCGTTTATTCCAACATGCCTCAGCTTTTCTAACAAGGTTTTTGATGTGGAAGTGTATCGAATGCTTTAGTTAGATCAATAAAGACTACCGTGGCAATTTTGTTTTTGTCTAAGGCGGTATTAATTACGTCTGTAAAGTCTTCCAAGAGAGATGTTGTTCCCTTATTTTTCTGAAAACTATATTGTGTTTTGGGGATAATATGAAAGATCTCAGTGTATGCTGTGAGTTTCTTCAGTATGATCTGCTCCATAATTTGATTGATAATTGGTAATGTTGCTATGGGTCTGTAATTGCTGATTAAATTTCTTTTTCCATGTTTGTATATGGGTGTGATTATGGCGGTCTTTAGCATACTTGGTATCTGTACTGTTTTAAATATTTTATTTATTAATTTTAGTAGGATAGGACTTGGGGAGAGTACAGTTCCCCGTGGTACTCTACAGGTTACTGGTAGCTCTCTGCTTCGGTTTGACCCGATATGTGTGATATGCGTTTTATTTTGAAGGTAGTTTGTAAACCACCTGTGAAGAGGCCCGTCTATTCCAACGTGCCTCAGCTTTTCTAACAAGCTTAAACTAGTTGCATGTTGCTTTATATCTTTAGGTCTGATACCATCAATTCCTGGGCCTTTGTTTGGTTTGATTTGATGTATTGCAGAGAGAGAGAAGTTCTGCTTCTTTTATGGTTGGGAACCATAATGTCTGTTTTGATTGTGGTCCAAGTGGAGGGTCTCGTTTTGTGATTGGGGGAATATTTATGTGCAGTTCTTGGATGGAGTCTGCAAAGTATTCATTAAAGTCATTTGCTAGTTGTTGGATAGGTTTTGCGGCTTTCATGAAGCTGTGTTTTATGGTTTCGGAGGCAGTGGTGTTGGGAACAAAATCTTGCATCTCATTGATCAGATGCCAGGTTTGTTTCATGTTGTTTTGTGCAGAGGTTAGTTTGTCTCTGCAGTAGCTTCTTTTTGCATTTCCTTGTTATCTTATATTCAGTTTTTAATGCTGTGTTATTTGGATATCGCTTTAATTCTTTCCATAAAGCGTCCTTTCTGTGTATTTCTAGGATTAAGTTTTGTGTTATCTAAGAAATTTGTGTTGTTTTTGAACGAATTCTGACTTTCTTTGTAGCTTTCTTATATATTTCCTCCAGTGTGAGTTTAATGTTGTTGTATAAGATATCTGCCTGAATCTGATGCCAGGTGTTCCCAGTCTGTTTTTCTTATTTCGTGGTTGACTATAATAATAATTAATAATAATAATAATAATAATAATAATAATAAACTTCTGAAAATTGCTGAAACGCTTAAGAGACGCACAGCCTTGCACAGGTGATTGATGTTAATTGGCAGGACTGCATGAATGATCAAATTTCGTCGCATGTGAAGAAACCAGATTCACTCCAAACCATAGGAGATGTTAGCGATGTGACTGGAGGTACTAGTGAAGTAAGACTTACCTTCGCAGCTTCAGGTTGCTGATATTCAGCCTTCGCACGGTTTACAATATAATTGGGTTTCCCTCATTGCCGTGTTAACTTTACGGAATGCTTTCCTTTAGCAAGTCTGCAGAAGGGATGGCATCAGTCATCTCCCCCACCAAATTTTGATAGTGCTGATTTGGACAGTTCGAAACATTTGTTAAAGATTAGGAATCCACTGCGACCCGTCCAACACTGCCTATACTTCTCTTGGTGCCTTGTACTGGAAACTTGCATGCCAAAACGTATAGTCCTACTGGGAAGGAAAGAAAGGTAACGAAAAAGAGAACATCTAATAATAAGCAGCAGAAGACCTCCAAATCAAGCGCTTCTATTTTGTGAAATGGTAACAACATCAGAGACACTGAATACACTGTCGTAAAAAGCAATCAGTTTGGCTAGGCAATAGTCACATGTTAGCAGGATTACTGGGATTAGACAAGTCAAAGGATTTTAGCAGACGTAACAAAGTTCACCTAATGGACTGTGACAGGACATCTCTGTTTTTTCCTCCCTAATACTCGAGAATATGCTATTCAGAAACAATATTAAATGTTGTGTTCTTTTTTTTTTAATAGACACAACATTTAATATTGTTTCTGAGATTAAGATGTAAACTTATTGAAGAGACTATACATGAAAATATAAGGCAGAATGCGCGTGAAAGTGATGGGTGAAAGTTGAATGAAGAACGAAAGTGTGGAACCGAGATTTAAAAGAAAGTTTTTAGAAATAGCTCATCGTAGACAGCATAGAGTGAGATTCAGAGTTGGGATTAGGGACCTGTGGGAGTTGAATGGGAAAGCGTGAATGTTGTATAGATGGATGGACAGAGGAGGGGAAAAAGTGAAGTCAAAAGTTAAGAAAACAATGCTAGGGGATTCGATGATTCGCAATACAAAATGCAAAGATGTCTTTAAACAACATATCATATAGTCCTGTGAAAGTTGAAAGGGAGAGCGTGAATGTTGTATAGATGGATGGACAGAGGAGGGAAAATATGAAGGCAAAAGTTAAGAAAACAATGCTAGGGGATTCTATGATTCGTAATACAAAATGCAAGGATGTCTTTAAAGAATGTTTTTCCGAGAGGTATTGTACATTAGATTGTGTATCTACAGCTAGAAAATGCAGTCGGAATATAGATTAATTATTGTGATGATTGCACCAAATTATTTGAGAAACAGAATAAATCTTGTGTTGGCAAGAGATTTTGTGGGAGATGTTGGAGACAGATTCATGAGTAACAGTGCAGGATAGTGAGCGTGTTGACCAGATATAATAGGAAAGAATTGAGAAGGGCATGGAATTGTAGCTAGAATGTCTAGGAAGAGTGGGTTTGATTATGTAAATGTATCGAATGAGTGTGATGGGAGAAAAGAATTATATGTAGAAGATAAGATGCATTTAAATGAGTACACAGGAGTAAACATTTACAAATATTACTGTTTTAATGGAAATTTTGT
Source organism: Typopeltis vanoorti (assembly GCF_054136105.1). Taxonomy (NCBI): domain Eukaryota; kingdom Metazoa; phylum Arthropoda; class Arachnida; order Uropygi; family Thelyphonidae; genus Typopeltis; species Typopeltis vanoorti. The sequence goes on from NC_143571.1 coordinate 73,820,053, forward strand.
GGGGATCAGATCAAGGAAACGAGAGTTATAAGGATGACTGTTGGAAATAAAGTTGACAGGGATGAAGAAATATTGTTGGAAAAAAATGAAAATCAAGCAAAAATGTGTAAAAGTGCCCTCTTCTGCTTATATGCCAATGCCAGAAGTATGAGGAATGAGTGAGAAGAGTTTGTAGCCTTGATTCTTACAGACCAGTCTCAAATAATAGGTATAACGGAAACATGGTTTCCATTATACCACGAGATGGCGGCACATTTGAGCCGTCTCTCTTCACTGTGTACCTCTTAATTAGTGATAGCCTTGGGCATCTATCTCTGATTGGTACCAGTGGAGATTGAACTGTCCACTCAGTTTCCAAAAGTTAGATAGGGCTAAATGGCCTCGCCTACTCCCCGTATACGGGAATAAAAAGGCGTTAGCTTATTTTTTTTTTTTTATTCTCCATCGCTTAAGTGCTATTATCACAACTTGTCTCTATTCAATGAGATAATTCAATTCTTTTATACATCTACTTAGTTCAAATACTCATAACAAACATAAAACATTAGGCATTAAACATTCAGCTGTCAATTCTATATTCTTCCGAATAATTGAAAATAGTTCACACAGTTCAATGTTCCAGAATTTTACAATAATTATTCTTAAGGGAGAATTTTCTAATTCTTTCTTACTCAACAAACACTTAATTTAATTATGAGGCAGTTATCATTTCAAGGGGGAAACACTTTAAAGCTCCATACTTCGGCTATTTTTAGTAGAACGCCATAGTTAATGTTAAGATATATCAGGCGGAGATAACTCTTATTTCTTCACACTGAAATACAAAAAAGGAATGCTCTTACCGGGTTACACCTTTTACACACTGGATTTACTATAGGCACACTAAAAACTGTAGTTAAATATTACTTTGAAGTAAAAAAAAAAAAAAATCAACTAAACGCCTTTTATTCCCTAATAGGGAGTAGGCGAGGCTTTATACCCTATCTAGCTTTTGGAGACTGAGTGGGCAGTTCAATCTCCACCGGTAGCTAATCAGAGAGAGCTGGCCCATGTCTATCACTAATTATAGCAGCCACCAATGAAGAGGCTGGCAAACAAGTGCTGCCATCTCTTGGTACCTAACCCTAACAAGATATGTCACTGTCTGAAAATAATGTGGGTACTTGAAGTAACACTATTCAAAAGAAATCTTCACTATAAAAACTGAAATATTAAACATAGAGTTTCACAAGTCTTGATGCACTCGTTTTAGGTAATCTACTAATTCCTAATTTTCTTCTATGCATTAAATTCAGCTTTGCACTATTCGTCCTCAAAACAATTGGAATTCGTCGTAATTTTAGAATTCCGTAGAAATATTCCGAAATTGCCTATTAATTTCCCGGTCCTTTCTTAATCACTTTACGGCTTTTCCAAATCCCCTTCTTGCCACCCGTTGCTTCACGCCTTGCTGTCCTGAACTCTTCTGCTCTTTTTGAACTTTGAACTAAATTGATCGATGGACTGAGTCCTTGATTCTTTATCCCTTCATCTAGATTTTAGATTGTGGGTGATGAGGTTATTGTGGATAATTTACCCACTCATTGTGAGCATTGAGGCTGTATCAGCCTTCTCTCTCGATGGAGGGTTCCGTATTTTATGTTTGAAACGATCTGAGGGCTTGTAGTCCGCAGCCTGCCGAACTAGCTGATTTGGGTGATTATCCGTGATTGTAAAGAATTTTTCTGCAATGCTTGTCATTTAGGTCTTAATATCTGGAAGATTGGCTTCTGGATGTTTCTGGATGTTTCATGTGGCATTAAACGCCATTCTTAGGCATTTATTCTGTATTATCTGAAGTCTGTTGATGTTGATTTTAGTCGTGTGACCCCATGTTGGAGAGGCGTAAGTTAGTAGCGGTCTGATTACCGATTTGAAAAAGAGGATTTTGTTGCTTATGCTTAGAAAGCTGTTCCTATTCAAAAGTGGATATAGCTGTGCTATGGTCTGACTTGCCTTAATGGCCACACTATCCATATATGACTTGAAGTTTAGACCTCTATCAAGATGAACTCCAAGATATTTCGTAGAAATACGCCAAGGGATGATTTTACCAAACAGTTGTATGCTTGTATTCGGTTCTGCTTTATGTCTGGTGAAAAGTACTGCAGAGCTCTTGTTTGGATTAATTGCGATACACCACTTGGTGTACCAATCCTCCAATTCATTGACTGCTCTCTGCAACTTGATTGTGGCCAGGTGTGGACGGAGGGATCTGGCTATAATGATTGTGTCATCAGCATATAGAGCGGTGATAGCTGGGGAGAGTTTGGGGAGATCTGCCTTGTATAAGGAGAAGAGTAGGGGAGATAGCAAAGAGCGTTGAAGGACTCTGGCCGTGATTTTCCTCTCTGTGGATCTCATACCGTTGAGTTTTATATTAAATTTTCTGTTATTTATATATATTTTGATAAGTAGAGCTAATGGTAATGGAATACCAACTTTGTGTAGTTTAAAAATGAGTCTGTAATGCCACACGCTATCGAATGCCTGAGTGATGTCCAGTAATACTGCGCCAGAGTGTTAGTGCCATTCATAAACTTGGGTTATATGTTCGATAACTCTGTAAATTTGTAGCGTTGTGGAGTGATATTTCCTAAAACCGAATTGTTCATCTTGAATGACATATTTGATATCTTGTGCCTCTTGAACCCGTGTGAGAATAGTATGTTCGGCTATCTTACCTATGCATGAAAGAAGGCTGATTGGTCTATAATTTTCAGGAAACTGTGTATTTTTTCTAGGAATTAGGAAAACGTCGGCAATTTTCCATCGCTTTGGGAAATAATTTAGCCGGAGGATGGCATTACCAGATGCATAACCCATTTTGCGGGGAAGTAACTTGAGTACCTCGTCTGTTATGCCATCTGCACCCGGAGACTTTTTGTTATTTAGTTTTCTTAAAATCTCATATATTTATGTTGGTGACACGGATTTGTTATTGTATTGGAATGAGGCATTTTGAGTTATTTTACGCAATTGGTTGTGAATTTTACTTATGAAATTTATATCTGTATTTTTATAAATCGGGCTGCATTGTTTTTCCAAACTGTCAGCAAATGCTTCAGCTTTTTCCTCGTCGTTGTAGACAACATTAGATTCACCTTGGATTGGACGAAATGTAAAACGCTTTCATCATTTTCCATATTGATTGATCCTCTGTGTTTAATTGGTGAATTTTGTTATTTCACAGTTGGTTACGGTGGTCCTTTAGGGCGTATCGAACCTGCTTCGTTGCTCTATTAACTGCTTGTTTATCAGCTGGGTTCATTTTTCTCTGATATTGTCTTCTTAATCTGTTTTTCTCTTGGATAAGACGTTTTATATCCTCTGGGAGTTTATTTGATGGTGCACATTTGGTTATATTTGTTACCTGTGTTATAGCTGTCAGTAGTTGTTTTTCAAGAGTTTTCTCTGCTTTTTCTATATCTTCGGCAGATGTTATATGCGGTATTGGACCAAGGTTTTCCTGGAAGGCTGAGGGAAGTTGTTTCCAATTTATAAATGTGGTAGTGTTTACCGTTAAATCTTGTATGGTGCCTAGTTGTAATATGATGGGTTTATGATTAGAACTTAAGTCGTTGATTGCTTATATCTGATAGATGTGCGCTGTTTTTTAATATAGCTATATCTAGTACATCAGGACGTCCAGTTGCTCCGTAATGTGTGGGTTCAGTGGGTCCTATTACTGTTAGATTTCTTGAAGTGGTGTAAGAGTTGAGTGTTCTACCGTTAATATTTGAGTTTCTGCTGTTCTAGACTGAATGTTTGGCATTAAAATCGTCGGCTATAATCACTGCTCTGTCTGTGTTTAGTATCACATCTAAGTCAGATTCAACGAGTTTTTATTTAGGGGGTTGTAGGCTGCATATATCGTAATGCTGCTTGTGTTTTCCATATGTATTTCTATTCCTGTGGTTTCCATGTGTTTTGTTTGGGGTTCGGCTATTGAATTATGTTTTATGTTTCTTTTCACAAAGATGGCAGTGCGTCCACCTCTAGGAAAGCATCTGTCTGTACGGTAAGTGCTGTAACCGTTGATTCTGATTTTGTCAATTCGACGAAGATGTGTTTCATTTATGAGGATGATGTCTTTTTTTTACTAAGTAATTTAAGGAAATTACAACGTCGACTAGACGTTGTAAATTCCTTAAATAATTTAACGAATTTTAATGTATATAAATTAAATAATTTATATACATAAACATTTTATTTTAATGTATTTACTAGTTGACGTTGTAATTTCCTTAAATTTTACTTAGTAAAAAATGCATAAACAACGTCTAAGCCTTTCCACGAGAATTACGATAATCCACGGAGATGATATCTCACGTAAAGCACGCCATTACGGTAAAATGAAGTTAAAGCTATCAAGACAATTGAATCGACTCGCCTTCCTAAAACGCTGCAGGGATAACCAGGTAATTCGTAACTGTGTCAAATTCAAACACCGTTTCTCTTCGCAAAAGGTTCTTCGTATTTATAATCGTGCCAGCCAAGCCTTACTCAGAGAACAAATCGCCACGACTCGCCGTTTCCTGAATGATGCTAACTTAGCTATCCACGCACTCGAAGATGATCTTTCAAGCACCTTAAGCCACGAAATTTGGTCTATTTATACGACATCTCGTGCACTGCAGAGGAGAAAGAATTTTAAAAAGTACGAGATCGACACATCAAAAACTTTGAAAATTTAAAAAAGAACTCAATCTCGAAACCACAACTTCTTACCGAAACGGTAGTCAACCTTTCGTCATTTAGTGTGAAACCCGAAGCACTCGACACCCTCGCACGTGGCCACAACTTCGCCATTGCACCCAGAAGAATACCTGCTGAAGATATCATAATAAGAATTGAACGAGGGATAGACACCTTCCAAACCACGTCGCCAACGATATTAGACTGGATGCCCAGTAATGAAATTAAATCTCTACTAGAATTAAAGGAAAAAAGAAAATAATAATCACCAAAGCTGATAAAGGGAACGCCACAGTATTGCTTAACCATAAGGATTACACAGGTAAGCTGAAAGCTCTATTGTTAGATCGCGCTGCTTACCTCCCTTTCGAGAACAATCCCACCAACTCCAAATTAGAAAACTCCACAGGCTTCTTAAGAAGGTCACTTCTTAAGGAGCCTGTGGAGTTTTCACTTCTTGTCCTGTGGAAATCACTAACAAATTAAAACCATTTAACTCCATACCCCCTCCCCGTATTTATGGACTCCCAAAAATACATTAGGAAAATATGCCACTACGTCCCATAGTGGATGGCATTGATTCCCCCACATACAAACTAGCTAAACATTTGGCCAAAGCGCTCTCACACTATACTGGCAACACACCTTCACACATAAAAAACTCAGCCCACTTCAAAGCCAGCATAGAAAACCTTACACTCAAACGAACTGACATAATGGTCAGTTTTGATGTCTCCTCCTTATTCAAAATGTCCCACTCAAAAAATCCTTAGAGCTAATCCGAGCTAATTTTCCTCCCGATATCACAGCCCTATTTCAGTTCACAATGAACTCAGGCAATTTTGTTTGGCAAGGAAAATTCTACAAACAAATAGAGGGGACAGTCATGGGTTCTCCACTCTCCCCACCCATGGCCAACTTTTATATGGAGACTTCTGAAGAGAAAGCCTTAAACTCTGCCACACAAAAACCAACCATTTCGCTTCGCTATGTAGATGATGTGTTCGCTATTTGGCGACATGGCTCCAATACACTCCTCTCCTTCCTAACACACTTGAACAACCAACACCCCAGAATCAAATTCAGCCTGGATGAAGAAAAAAACAACTGCCTTCGTTTCTTAGACACACTAGTCACCCGCCAGCCTGTCACCAACAATCCCACCACCCCTCCTCACAACAATATGGAGTCATTAATACACTACACAACAGGGCTAAACTTATTGGTTCAAATGAAAATGCCCTAACCACAGAACTAAACCACATTCTCAACACTTTCTTAGACAATGGCTACCCCCCCCCAAAATCCAAAAGATATTGAAACCAATAAACCACAACCCCCCTCCTCGCAACAAGGATTACTCTAAATCCATCACCATACCCTATATCCGAGGCACCTCGGAAAAAATTACAAAAATCCTAAAAAAACATGACTTAACTTCTTGTTACAGACCCTTATCTGCTCTACTAAAAGACCAGTCTCCCCCCCCCTAGATCTACCTGGTGTATACCAGGTCCCTTGCAGCTGTAAGCTGTCCTACTTTGGCCAAACAAGCAGGACAGCAAATATCAGAATTTCAGAACACAAGGACTACATCCAGTTTAACCAATACAGCCACTCTGGTCTTGCGGACCATGCGCTGGATACCTGCCATAGAATACGGTGGAAGAAAGCCAAGATAATACACCATAGTAAATACAAATATGAAAGGCTTTTCATGGAATCAGCTTCAGCCCTAAGAAACAATCCAAACCTCAACTAATTTGACTGCATGAGACTGCCTCAAATTTGGGAAACCTACATCAGAAGACCTTTAGCCCAATCGCTTAAGAATACCAACATCGTCCGCTAGGGGAAACTATCAGGCCTTTCGGAGAAATAATAGCTTCTTGCTTCTTCCTCACTTACTGTTTGTTGTGCTTGCGTGCACGTGTCTTGTTCTTAAGTTTCTTGAAAATGGCATCGTGACGTTTCCGAAATATTGAAGTATATTAGAATTTTATTTTAATGTATATACCAGTTGACGTTGTAATTTCCTTAAATTACTTAGTAAAAAATGCATAACCAACATCCAAGCCGTTCCACGAGTCTGATGTTTGCTTGGGTTTCTGCTGCAAACTCCTGCAGCTCCTGTAATTTGATAGATAAACCATTTGCGTTCCATGAAACAATTTGTAACGATTTTGGTTTTCTTTTAGACTTATCCATTAAGAATTTCCATAAAGAGTGATTGCGTATGCCTTAAGATGATATACTTGGCTTCTTGAGTTGGGTTGGTTTGTCGGAGTTCAGCAAGCATTTCACCTAAGTGGCATGTTATGTTCAGTAGGAGAGGTTTGCTGTGAATGATTTCTTTTTGGGTCTTTTTGGAAGGTTGATCTTGTAACTTCAGCATATGATCTTCCATCCGTTGTAGCAACTATGGTTTGATGGGAGGAAGTGTGTCTTTGAAGAGGTTTACTGGTTTTGAGTTGTATCTTTTGGTTTTGGGGAAATGCTATACAGCCCCTGTAGTTTCCAGGGTGTGGTCCTCCGCAGTTTGCACACTTTGCTGGAAGTGTGCGGGATTTATGGCATTCATTTCATGCGTGTTTACCACCACATGTCATGCAACGAAATTCAGCCTTGCAGCATCGTTGTGCGTGCCCAATCTTCTGGCATCTATGGCACTGGGTTGTAGTTGATTTGTTTCAATGCCTCAACTTTTATAACTAGATCACAGATGGTTTGGAGATTGTATATATGTTTTTAGTCTTTACTTATTTCCACCAGAATTAGGGGAGAGGGTGTTTTATCAGCTCTCCGCATTCGGCTGAGTTTAATTGGACTAAATCCCTTGAACTGAAGGTTTGCAGTGAGGTCTTCTATTTGGAATGTTTCAGTTACTCCCCTTAATACTACTTTTAAATTTTTCTCACTGTTGAGTGCAAAAGTGTGGTATGGCAGGTTGTTGTTGTTGTCTAGAAGTTTGGTTATTTTTCTGTAGTCTGATGTAGTTTTAGGCTATATGCATATCCCTTCTTCCGTGTTTGTGGCTTTCATGAAAGTGATATCTGAAGATTTCAGTGCGGATGCAATCGACGTCCAGTGCTCCTTGGGCCCTTAGGACGACTGGGGGTACCCTTTCTTTAAGTTCATTATCTGGTCTATCTCCGCTGTTTTGGGTGTATCTGCAGTAGAGGAAATTTTCCTTTTCTTTTTGACTGTTTGGAATTCTGAGTTGGTTTCCAAAAACTGCTGAGTATAATCTAGGGATGCAGCACCCTCTTTATTCGTGGAGTGATCTAATTCTGGTTCAGTCAACATACTTCCATCATTTAAATCATCCATCCTATCCTCTGTGACTGCTGTAGGGAGGAATGTATCTAACAGCTTTACTTTCCCTGGCCAGTTGTCGCTCAATAGTTTTCCCAATCTTAGGAATTCTCTGTAAACTTCTTCGAATATGCTTTCATTGAGAGGTTTTAACATGTCTGATAAGAGGCAACAACTCTGTTAGAATAAAGTTTGAGAAATGGGTCCTAGATCCCAATGTAAATATACCATAGATCAAATCGATCTACCAGCATAGTTAGCAAATATTTCACAAAATGAAGAACGCTTACCTTATATCATTCGGAAATCCAAAAAAATCACACTAATCAAAACGCGAGACTGATACACGTACGTGAGCCATTTTTTCTCTCTCTTCTCCTCTTTTTGCTTTCGTTTTCCAATTAAAGACGTTCATTCTTCCCTCCAAAATTCGGTTCTAGCCAGTCCAGCACATATCAACTCCTTCTCCCTTCGAATACCGTAGCTCACGCTCTACGCACGCGCTATCTAAAATTAACTCCGTTTCCTTGACAACAGCCAATCAAATCTAATCAGAAGAATTACATAAAATCACTCTTACATACAGAAAAAAAAAGATATATTACAATTCATATAATATACATTTAAATTTACATGCATACAGTTTCTTATAATAAATTTTACAGAGTAAAATAATTAAAATGAATGACATATTTATATAGAGTATTTTCATTATTATTACATATTCTAAGATTAAATAATTAATTAATAACAAACAAAACTCAAAGCATTTATATGAATAATATATTTACAAGCAAGAGACTAACAACAAATAATATTTACAAGTCTTGCTTATGACATGGTGGATTATGTTAAATGTGAATGAAGTATTATAATATATAAAATATCTTCATTCACAATTTAGCAGCGTAAATATACTGCTTCAGGATTAGAGACCATGAGTGGCGACATTTGTCTTCCTCTCTTCACCGCATGTTGTTTTATAATTAGTGATAGTCAGGCCAGGCTGTCTCTGATTGGCTGGTGGAGATTGAACTGCCTCTTCAGTCCCGAAAAGTTAGATAGGGCTAAAACGGCCATTGATCAGGCCACATGTGGAAATTTGGTCACCTGGTTTTCAAAAGAGTGAAGAGATATCAGAAAGATCCAGAGACGATTGATCAAGTTGGTGTCTAAAATCCTGGCATCTGTAATATTGAGTATGAAAAGAGATTGAGGAAATACAAATTCCAGAGACTGGTGAATATGAGGAGGAACAATTGAGACATTACCATTTAAGTTACCAGATTAATGTGGATGAAGTTTTAAGTAAAATTAGGGGGAAACACAAGAGGTCATCCATGGAAGCTGATTAAGGAGGCTCTGAGCAAGAGGAGTGCAGAGCCGATTTTATTTATTTATTTATTTTCTTGCATAGAGGGTTTGAGTGAATAAGATGTGCCTGAGAGCATGGTAATATGTAGATGGTGAATGCATTCAAGTAACGGTACGATGTTGTTCTTCTCTTGTCTTTTGAGGAATTTTAGATATTTCCATGTGCTATTTGAAGTGCTTTGACTATGCCGATGATTTTGTTTGTATAGAGTTGCTATTCATGATTTGAGTCTATTACCTCCAAGGCTGCTGTAATTGCTGGACAAGTAAAAATGTGAGAGGGTGTCAGTTCAATATTAGAGCAGTTATTGCAGTTTCTCTACGTTTATGAGTTTATGGATATCTTGGATGAGCTTAGTATTGCCTTTTTTGATTGCCTCCATTGCTGATCTTGAGTCACTGTAGATTATAATTCCCTCTGATTGTTGAGATGATGATAATTTTACGTAGGCTTCGAATGTTTATTTATTGCATAGAGTTCGCTGGTAAAATTGGAAACAATTCTTCCAGATTCAACTTTTATTGAAGGATTTTCGCCTTTCGGGAGTAAAAGGAGAGCACCAGCGCCCCCATTAATCATATTGTTGTCTGAAGATCACAGTATAGTGAACTCTGTATGTGATAGTGAAACCTCTCGCGATGAGTCTTTGGACTACATAGAGAGATAATAATAATAATAATAATAATTATTATTATTATTATTATTGTCGAGTGGCGGAGATTCTATCTCTGCCACTCAGTTCACCAACTACACCAACGCCATCTACTCCACCACCACCACCACCACTAGTATTTCCACCGACAATCACAAACATCCATGCCCTTGGCGAGATTCGAACCGCAGCCTATTGGCTGGAGAGTTGGTACGTTAACCACTTGGCCAACCTGGCCAGCATGCAGCAACAAAACGTTTACTGGAAAGTGGGTGAAGTCAGCAAGAGGAGAGGCCATCTGATAAGCAGAGAGCCAATGGCTATTTTCCACTTCAAAAATAAACATAACTCTCTGTTCATCCACCAAACCAAATTCTCTCCCCTCAAAAAAAAAAAAATCCTGAACAAAATTCATTGCCATTCTGTACATTCTGGCCACCTCAGAAAAATTTTTATTTTATAAAAAGATAAGACATACCAAACATTAGTTACCCTTATCTGCTCAACAAAAGATCCTCTCCATCATCTAGATCAGTGATTTCCAGCCTTTTTTCACTTGTGTACCCCTTTTTAACAAATTTCTATAAATTGTACCGTTTTTAAAACAGTTGTTTTTAAATACTGACACTTTTGTTCAGTGCCTATCTTAATGTAGAATAGTAGAAATGAGGTAATGATTTGGGAAAGGAAAATTACTACACAAAAAGTACAAACCACAGATTTAATTTTACAATATTCGTAACACAGAAATAAGTATAGCTTTGTTAAATATTGATAATGATGATCAAGTATTTAACAAACTTTTGATTTAATAACAAACTTTTGATAAACTTAGGATGGGTGAATAAAGTGATGCATGAACTGTGTCTAATGATTGGTAGAAGAGTTGTTTGGGGGAGGGCTTCATAGCCACTCGCTCACCAATCATCATTCGCTAATGTGAGTTAGTTTTGAAGTGTCTCCATTAGCGGTGATTCAAGCTTAACATTTATTTTTCGTTAATTAACGTTTTGCATTTTGTTTACTTTACTTGTTTTTCCATCATTACTGATTATTTTTCGTGTAACTCTGAACGGCCCAGCGCCTTCCCCAGGGGGTTCACGCACCACCGGTTGAGAACCGATGATCTAGAATCTAGACCATCATGTGGTCCATGGCATTCTTTGTTCCTGCATATTTTTGTACAGTTTGGACAAATGGACCAAACAGTCAATATTCATCTGGAGGAAGACAGAAGTACGTCGGGAGTAGCTGATCTTGCTATCCAGGTGACTTCAAAATCGATTAGTATCTTCTTCTTCTTCTTCTTCTTCTTCTTCTTCTTCTTATTATTATTATTATTATTATTATTATTATTATTATTACTAAACATTAGGAAATGCAATAGGGGCCTCACATTTCTCTTCCCACCGGGGCCCAAGAAGGTGTTGATTCGGCCCTGCATGGATACCAGACAATGGTTAAAATCTCCCCTTTATACACAAGCAGATGTAACTCATATTTTTAAAATTCACTGCAGCATTACAACATAAATTTGAACATATCAGCTGCTTCACTTTACATAAAATTTGGAAGACCATTATCTTGAAACTTTCAGCAAGATTCCATAGAAGGCGTCAGTTTGGACTGCAGGATCCCACTTTTCACTTGGTGCACGTTTACCTTCTTGCTTAACAGGCATGCATGTACATACTTGACTGTATTTCTTTGTGCCTGTGAAAATGCTTTGGTGATGAAGGCAAAATATTGGATTAATTTATTAGCTAAATAAAATTTGGTTAGTATTAATTATCTATAGATTTTTTTACTAAACATCCACACAAGGGATGATGAGTATTAAACATCATAAACCCTTCACATCAGATTAAAAAGTGGACTAATGAAAACAATTGCCTCTTTGTACTAATCAATTTCTCATTTGTAGTATTCATTATCTTAACGCTCATCTTCTACCCAAAGGCGTCGACAGCTACTGCTTGGCCTAGGGAAAAGAAATTACCTGGCCCTCTGAAGTGGGAAAAAAAAGCAGAAAAACCTACACCGGGCTCTTAAAATCACGGAGCCAAGGAATCTTACACCCTCCCTCCCACTTCTCGTTGCGGCTGCTCTTACCAAATCACCTTCTACTGAATTTTTCAATTTCTAGATGACCCGACCACTGTTTCTCCTTTCCCTCAAGCAATTTTTTGCAGTAAAAATTTGCAATGTTATATTCCATTAACTAATCTACCTCCTGAAAAACCTTGAGTAACTTCTCAAAGTTTATATCGTAGTACATTGCACTAATCTAGACTTGTTGGTTACTGTCTGCAATGTTTACCATTTATCTATTTCTGAGCAACAATTGAGATGACTTAACTACATGTGACTTAACTACATGTGACAATTGTCACATGTAGTTAAGTCATCTCATTCATATTCTTTTTCTTTGGAGTTACTAGTCTCCATTTTTTAAAGTAAATTTTCTATGCAGAAATCTTAATTTTTGAAAAAATAATTAATGGTTAATTTTTACTCTTTAGGAGTTGTATAAGGATTTACTTGAGGTAAATTTACTTGATATATATATATATATATATATATATATACAGTATATATCATCAAGGACTCACTTTAGTATAGGAGTGGAAAACCCGAGATTCTGATGCTGAACCATGCCTTACTTCATGTAATATAAATGTTAGCTATAGACAGTCCCTATTTTTATGGGCAGTTAAGAAGGGAATGAGAGCTAGATTTTTCTCATAGAAATCATAAAAAGTTTGTGAATGGAACATTTTGCTTATTGAAGCAGTATATGCATCTAGCATGCATGATTTAAGGGAAGGTATAAGAGCTGGCATGGGTGGTGGTCTTCTTCGATGAGTCTCCTGGAGGTATCTGATGATAATAATTTAAACATTATTAGAAACTAGACATACGTTTGTTTTTCCCTGAGTGAGTGAGCGAGAGAGAGAGAGAGAAAGAAAGAAAGCGGTCGCTTTGCATTTCTAGCACAAGTACTTACTTGGTAAGTTCATTGATATAATATTACAAGCAGGGCCGCATTTACCATTAGGTGCATGAGGCGCAAGATGGGGGCCTCATTTTAAAACCTTACTCCTCACAAAGCACAATAAAAAAACAGCATAGTTATAGTTGCAAAATAAAATCCTTATTTTTAAATATTAAATTCATAATATAAAAACTAGAGGCCGCTGAAAAATTTGTGAAGCTTCCCGCTTCCATTTGAAATACATTGTTCTTTCCTTAGAATATAAAACTAACAGGAACTCTGTATTCCATAAAATGCATGTATATAAGCGTACCACATCTTTGCAGGACGTATATACACGTCCAGCAAACCTGGATAAAATTTGTCCACCTGCTGAAAGAACATGGATAAGAAGTGTAGTTTGACCGTTATGTTCACTAGAAGGTGCGATAATCCTTCACTCTGAAAAGACCACTTCCCTCTGAAAAGACAAACTACATTACCTGACCTACGTAGTAGCTACGTTCTGTGGCCTAAGCAAGAAACGCAGTTGCTTGCCGTTTGCTCGGTAACCGGAATCTAATTTATATCATACTAACTACCTATGGGATATATTCTTCTTGCTGCTTGTTTTTATCGTATAATTATAGTTTTTAATGCCGGCGTAAAATAAGAAATCCTTTCATACTTTCTTCACTTCATATTGTATCACTTTGGAAGATCAATGTCACTATCAATTTTTTTGCTAATTATTTTAATCGCCAATACATTTTAAAATTCTCAAAGAACTTGATTGAAGATAATTATTTTTGTCAAACAATTATTTTATAAATTCATGAAAATCCGAATCTAAAATTGAATACAGCCTCAATCTGTTCAAAATTAAGTTTCCTATTTTATTCATAATCTTAGTTCGAAGATTAGTTATGATACATAAATCTTGAGTCATATCATGTAATACAAAATTTTTATAACGTAATCTGTAGGTTTTTGCATTTCAACTTTCTTGGTTTCCCCCCTAATCACTCACTACCAATCAAAATAAACGGCAGTTATGAAGTCAACTGTTATGTACAAATTTTCCGCTAATTTTGATATTATTATTATTCCTGATACCTCCATTATGCGGCAGTTTTGAAGTAGCGATATTTTCCCTACAGTTTATCATTTGAAACATGTGTAGGCGCATGCGTCAAAATGAAATTTTATTTCCAAAATGCTCATAACACAATTAATTCGCCTTTAATGGCTAACTCCGCCCCTCCCAAAATTATTATCACCACACACACACACACACACACACGCACAAATACTGCTAGATAACATGTGCGCACTTTCTTTTTGTTGAATTCGTTATTTTTCCAAAGTAATTGTACAGTTACAGTTTTAAGCAAAAGACAAAGGCGTAGAATCTCTGATAAAATACCATTGGATATAAATTAAAACGACTCACAATCGGAAACCCCGGTGTTTTGAGAAGGAAAAAAGATGGCGGCGTGCTTGTTAGTGTTGTGATTACGATTAGACGATTTCAGTTTTGATTCCAGGTAGCTATCACGATTAGGAGTTAAGATTAGGATTAGCTGAGTCGTATAAAGCCTAGTGAATGTAATATCGTTTAGTTTGACGAATAATGTCTTGAGTTTGGGTTAAGATTCGGTAAGTAATTTTGTTCAGAAAACTTTTAAGTGCAAAATTTTGCTACCTATGCTGGTAGATCGATTTGATCAACAGGATATTTACATTTGGGCTCTTGGACCCATTTCTCAAACTTTATTCTAACAGAGTTATTACCTCCTATCAGACATGCCAAAACCCCTCAATGGAAGCATATTCGAAGAAGTTTAGAGAGAATTTCTAAGATTAGGAAAACTATTGAGCGACAACTGGCCAGGGAAAGTAAAGCTGTTAGATACATTCCCCCCTACAGCAGTCATAGAGGATAGGATGGATAACTTAAATAGGATATTTAAATAACAATTAAAACAATCATTAGATAGGATGGAAGTATGTTGACTGAACCAGAATTAAGACACTCCGCGAATATAGAGGATGCTGCATCGCTAGATAATAGTCCGCAGTTTTTGGAAACCAACACAGAATTCCAAACGATCAAAAATAAAAGGAAAAATTCCTCTACTGCAGATACACCCAAAACAGCGGAGATAGAACCAGATAATGAACTTAAAGAAAGGGTACCCCAGTCATCCTAAGGGCCAAGGACCACTGGACGTCCGTTGCATCCGTTCTGAAATCTTCAGATATCAACTTCATGAAAGCCACAAACACAGAAGAAGAAGAAGAAGGGATATGCATACAGTCTAAAACCTCATCAGACTACAGAAAAATAACCAAACTTCTAGAGAACAACAACAACCTGCCATATCACACTTTTGCACTCAACAGTGAGAAAAATTTAAAAGTAGTATTAAGGGGAGTTACTGAAACATTACAAATAGAAGACCTCACTGCAGACCTTCAATTCAAGGGATTTAGCCCAATTAAAGTCAGCCGAATGCAGAGAGCTGATAAAACAACCTATCCCCTAATTCTGGTGGAAATAAGCAAAGACCAAAAACATATATACAATCTCCAAACCATCTGTGATCTAGTCATAAAAGTTGAGGCATTGAAACATAAATCAACTACAACCAGTGCCATAGATGCCAGAAGATTGGGCACGCACAACGATGCTGCAATGCTGAATTTCGTTGAATGAAATGTGGTGGCAAACACGCATCAAATGTATGCCATAAACCCATCCAGCACACTTCCAGCAAAGTGTGCAAACTGCGGAGGACCACACCCTGCAAACTATTGGGGCTGTATAGCATTTACCCAAAACCAAAAGATACAACTCAAACCCAATAAACCTCTTCAAGAACACACGTCCTCCCATCAAACCATAGTCTCCACAACGGATGGAAGATCGTATGCTGAAGTTACAAGATCAACTTTCCAAAAAGACCCAAAAAGAAATCAGTCACTGTAAATCAACAAACCTATCCTACTGAACATAATAAGCCACTTAGGTGAAATGCTTGCTGAACTCCGACAAACCAACCCAACTCAAGAAGCCAAGGATCATCTTAAGGCATACACAATCCGTCTTTATGGAAATTCTTAATGGATAAGTCTAACAAGAAAACCGAAATCGTTACAAATTGTTTCATGGAACACAAATGGTTTATCCATCAAATTACAGGAGCAGCAGGAATTTTCAGCAGAAACTCGAGCAGACATCATCCTCATAAATGAAACCACCTTCGTCCAAGTGACAAAATCAGAATCAATGGTTACAGCAATTATCATACAGACAGATGCTTTGCTAGAGGTGGAGGAACTGCAATCTTTGTGAAAAGAAACATAAAACATAATTCAATAGCCGAACGCCAAACAGAACACATGGAAATTACAGGAATAGAAATACATATGGAAAACACAAGAAGCATTACGATATATGCAGCCTACAACCTCCCAATTAAAAAAATCCTTGAATCTGACTTAGATGTGATACCAAATACAGGCAGAGCAGTGATTATAGCCGACCATTTTAATGCCAAACATTCAGTCTAGAACAGCAGAAGCTCAAATATTAACGTAAGAATACTCAACTCTTACACCACTTCAAGAAACATAACAGTAATAGGACCCACTGAACCCACACATTACGGAGCAACCGGACGTCCTGATGTACTAGATATAGCTCTAGCGCACAGCTATCAGATACAAGCAATCAACGACTTAAGTTCTAATCATAACCTCATCATATTACAACTAGGCACCACACAAAATTTATGGGAAAACACCACCACATTTATAAATTTGAAACAACTTCCCTCAGCCTTCCAGGAAAACCTTGGTCCAATACGGCATATAACATCTGCCGAAGATGTAGAAAAAGCAGAGAAAACTCTTAACTAACAGCTATAACACAGGTAACAAATATAACCAAATGTGCACTATCAAATAAACTCCGAGAGGATATAAAACGTCTTATTCAAGAGAAAAACAGATTAAGAAGACAATATCAGAGAACAATGAACCCAGCTGATAAACAAGCAGTTAATAGAGCAACGAACCAGGTTCGATACTCCCTAAAGGACCACCATAACCAACTCTGGAATAACAAAATTCACAAAGTAAACACAGAGGATCAATCAATATGGAAAATGATGAAATCACTCCGTTCAAATCGTTTTACATTTCCTGCAATCCAAAGTGAATTTAATGTTGTCTACAACGACGAGGAAAAAGCTGAAGCATTTGCTGACAGTTTGGAAAAACAATGCAGCCCGATTTATATAAATACAGATATAAATTTCGTAAGTAAAATTCACAGCCAAATGCGTAAAATAACTCAAAATGCCTCACTCCAATACAATAACAAATTCGTGTCACCAACAGAAATATATGAGATTTTAAGAAAACTAAATAACAAAAAGGCTCCGGGTCCAGATGACATAACAAACGTGGTACTCAAGTTACTTCCCAGAAAAGGGGTTATGCATCTGATAGCCATCATTAATGCCATCCTCGGCTAAATTATTTCCCAGAGCGATGGAAAATTGCCTACGTTTTCCTAATTCCCAAACCTGGAAAAAATACACAGTTTCCTGAAAATTACAGACAAATCAGTTGAATAAGTAAGATAGCCGAACATGTTATTCTCACACGGGTTCAAGAAGAAACAGATATCAGCCATGTCATTCAAGATGAACAATTCTGTTTTAGGAAACATAACTCCACAACGCTACAAATTTACAGAGTTATCGAACATATGACCCAAGGTCATGAATGGCACCAACACTATGACGCAGTATTACTTTACATCACTCAGGCATTTGATAGAGTGTGGCATTACAGACTCATTTTTAAACTACACAAAGTTGGTATTCCATTACCACTAGTTCTACTTATCAAAATATATCTAAATAACAGAAAATTAAAAATAAAACTCAACGGTATCAGATCCGCAGAGAGGAGAATCACGGCCGGAGTCCCTCAAGGCTCTTTGCTATCTCCCCTACTCTTCTCCATATACAAGGCAGATCTCCCCAAACTCTCCTCAGCTATCACCGCTCTTTATGCCGATGACACAATAATTATAGCCAGATCCCTCCATCCACACCTGGCCACAATCAAGCTGCAGAGAGCAGTCAATGAATTGGTGGATTGGTATACCAAGTGGCGTATCGCAATTAATCCAAACAAAAGCTCTGCAGTACTTTTCACCAGACGTAAAGCAGAACCGAATACAAGCGTACAAATGTTTGTTAATTCATCCCTTGGCGCAATTCTACCAAATATCTGGGAGTTCATCTTGATAGACGTCTAAACTTCAAGTCATATATGGATAGTGTGGCTACTAAGACAAGTCAGACAATAGCACAACTATATCCACTTTTGAATAGGAACAGCTTCCTAAGCATTAGCAACAAAATCCTCCTTTTCAAATCGGTAATCAGACCGCTACTAACTTTCGCCTCTCCAACATGGGGTCACACGACTAAAATCAACATCAACAGACTTCAGATAATACAGAATAACTGCCTAAGAATAGTATTTAATGCCCCATGGTTCATCAGAAACATCCAGTTTCATCAAGAAGCCAATCTTCCAGATATTAAGACCTACATGACAAGCATTGCAGAAAAATTCTTCACAATCACTGATAATCACCCAAATCAGCTAGTTCGGCAGGCAGCGGACTACAAGCCCTCAGATCGTTTCAAACATAAAAAACCGAAATCTTCCATCGCAAGAGAAAGCTGATACAACATCAATGCTCACAATGAGCGGGTAAATTACCCACAATAATCTCATCATCCACGATCTAAAATCCAGATGAAGGGATAAAGATTCAAGAACTCAGTCCATCAACCAATTAAGTTCAAAGTTCAAATCAGAATCCCCGATTAATACAGTTTAACACAATTTGCTGTTCATAAAAAAAAATTAAAAAAATCGTTCCTAAAATTGAAATGTGCGACCCATGTAACCTTATTTTGCAAGGAAAGGAAGCAAAGTGTGATATTTATTTCAATAAATGTTATTTAAAAAATATTAATATTTGACATAATATTTCCAATGAAAACAAACATTTTGATTATTTATTTTCCCACATGTGAAATTCGTTTTTATTTGGGAAGAGACACAATAAGTAAATCGTGCAACAAAAAAGGGTCAATCCAAGAAATACAGTGCACATAACTACAACGATCCGTTAACGGCGTGGGGGGGTGGGTAATTGCATTTTAACAGATAGAATGCTGATGAAGTTTCTTCAGCATTCTGTGTAAAAAATGCTGCATTTGAAGAAATATTAGTGGCATAATAATAAAATAGTAAAATTCATAATGCTTCAGAATAACTTGATAATTTTGATAATACCAAAACAAGATGAGTCACATCTGCAGAAATCTATTATTATTATTATTATTATTATTATTATTATTATTATTATTATTATTATTATTATTATTATTATTAGAGTTCTTTTAATTATGAACTCTATAAAGATATACTTAATAAATTTGTATTTTTATTTTTAAATAAATAAACTAATTTCATTTTGTCAAAGGTAGTTTTTGCTGGACTACTTGGACTTTTAGACTATTGTTCTTATCAATATTGTAAAAACTCGATTGTAGCGTAAATATTCCAAAGCACTACATCGATTTTTTACTTAGGTCAAGTCCCATAGGAATGTTGTAAAAAATAACCTTGTTTGTCTCTGTAAATTTTGTATTAGATATTTTTGTAAATAGTCCTTTGGAAATTAACTGCATATACGTCTTTAATAAGAATATGTTAGAGTGTTAAAAACAAAGGAAATATTTTTCGCTGGAGCTGTATGTAATAGATCATCTACATGGCGGCATTAGAAAGGTTGTTTATTAAATTTTGTGTGCATGAGAAAGGTTTACAAGCTCTACACGTAAACACCTCCGAAATCAGTCAGAAATGTTCAAACAACTTTCCGATGGCCGGCAACTTACAATCAAAAGCAGGCACAGAAGAGAACAAAGAGTGGGCCGAACTTGAAACTTAATGCCGAATTCTTTGGGGTTACAAACTTCGTGCAAAGTCTCAGAGAAGCATAATAAAAGGGGACAGAGCCAAGCATATAGGGCTTCCCGGATCCAGAATTCGCTAGAAAGAGGGCCTCCCGTTTCCAGACGTTGCCAGAGAGGAGCTTCCCAGTTCCAGTCTTAAGAGAGGGCTTCGAGTTGCTGAAAGGAGATGTTCCAATCACCGGAGATAAGCTTCCAGGCCAGAGAGGAATCCCAGTTGACATTTGGCGGCAATTCGTGATAGTGGAGGTGGCAGAAAAATGAGGTAGTCGTCCAGGCATTTTTGATGAGCCCAAGCAGAGGAGAAAAGGCAAGACAAATTACCTGAAGCACCTTCGCTCGGAAGTTTTTCTTTTCGCTGTGGGAGAATACCTTTTTGCCAGAGCTGTATATGAGTACCACAGGGCGCAGTTCAGTCCGCTATTTTCCCGATTAGATATTTCTGAAGCTAGATTTCCTGAAGGAAGCTCAAGATCTGAGATGAGAGAATTACCTTAGAACTTTTTGTGCAAGACCTTTGACTGAATGTGCGATACAGAGCTTTTGTAAGTTATATACCTTTGTACAATTCCTCTTATAATGTGTTTTAGTTGGACAAATAAGATTTAGATTTACAGTAATAAGAAGTGTCATTAAGAGAATCTATTGGCATATTTGAAGTTGGTATGTAGTTTGTAAAAGTAACTTAATAGAGAGTTAGCTAACCTCTTTGCAAGTATACTAGAAGTTTAATAAGTGGAAATTGTAAACAGAGTAAATAAGTTTTTACGTTAAAGAAAGTTTTTGCCATCATTTTGAAACACATTCCAGAGACAACAGAGGTTTTTTTGTGTGCTGCTGCTATTTGTATTAATTTGTTGGATAAGAGCAGTTTCTATATCACATAAATAGAGCATTTGAATTTCAAGTTTATTATTATTTATAAATTAAATTGATTTTTCAGTTCTTTTTTTGTGCATCAAGATTCTAATCATTTTAGGGTAAAATATCGAGTAAAAAAGTGGATGTTAGCGAGCATAGCAAGTTATCGTTACTATTTATTACCTCTACGTTTTAACTAAAGCTGGAATTATTATGCTTATTACTGCAACTTAAAAAAATCAAAGCTGGAGTTGAATAAATCTTGTAATAAATAAATGTTGTAATTCCATAAATATGATGATTTTTGCTATGTTTATTACCGTAAATTCGAAATTTTTATTTTTAGTGAGAATATCTGAACTTTACAGTTTCATGAAGTTCCAATTTTTACCTTGATTAACAAGCTTAATTTGATTGCATTTAAATTCTTTAAAAAAAAAAAAACACTTTTATCCGTATGCTAAATTATTACCATACCTTTTAACACTTTCATTGCCAAGCTGAAAATTGGAATTTCGTGTGGTAGCCAAATTTTTTTTATTTTTTTATTTAGTTAGCGACGTCGACGCGATAACGCGTGATCAGCCGTTTGGTGAGAACTCGCATCGCGCGATATCGCGTGATTGGATGAATGTGTTAATATTTAGAATTGCATTAAAAGATTTTAAACTATTTAGAAAATTTAATAATAAATATAAAGTATCGTAGAAGTTGCATAATTATTTATAATCCGAAGAGACAATAAATAAATTGTGCACGAAAAAGGGCCAAATATCGAAGAAACAAAGAACAGTAAAGGAAATTCCAAAAAACGGTAATTAAACTGATAGTTTAGTTACCGTTATTTGGCTAGTACTTGTAAAGCACTATACTGTATATAAGTGTACATACCTAATTATATGGTTAAAGTAGTTGTCGCAGTCGGTAAGAATTTATTATTCAATTAATTATTATTCTTATTTTACTGTTAATCGTTTAATTTAACAAAATCCAAGATTCTACTGTTTCTATTTTTGTATTTTTAAAGCTTTTAACGTAATTGTTTATTTTATTTATATGTTTATTTTGGTTTTAATAAATATTTATTTCGCTTTTGATAGATTAACATGTTCATTGCCAATCACGCGATATCGCGTGGGCGTCGCTAACTAAATAAAAAAATAAAAAAAAAATTTGCCCACCACACGAAATTCCAATTTTCAGCTTGGCAATGAAAGTGTTAATACACATAATGATGCCAAGAAAATTTGAATCCGGAGTTAGTAAAAGAAAACGACTTAGAGAAAATGAAAAACAGCTAAATAGTCAAAAGGGGGCAATTTTGTTTTTCTTGAGTTCTGAAAATGAAGAATTTCGTAGAACTGAAGTTGTACTTCACAGTTCTCGGAATGAAAACGAAACATTGGTACCATTATCAGGAGGAGATGAAAGTGAAAATGAAGAACATCAAAGTGATGTGGAAAACATAGAAGGAGAGAAAGAAGTAAATGAAACAAATCAAGAGAATTCTGAAGAAAATTTTCAATCGGAGTCTGTACTTACCAGCAAGCAAGCTATCTCTTATCCTACCGATATAACAGTGTGGTCACTTACTATTAATGAACAGTTTATCGAGCATATTTTAATAAATATTCCCCAGAATGTTGGTAAAATCGAAAATTTAAAAAAAGAATACACAGAACGCAATAGAATATAAGTCAGAAATGTAAATATATCACATTTTTACTGTAAAAAGGTGAACGGAACAAAGGAGATAATAGCTTAATGAAGGGTTTTTATGACTGGGGAAATATAACACGAACCTTATGTGATCACGAGCATTCTACTGAGCATATACGAGCGATGTGCACATATCGCAAAAGAAAATCAAGTTCTGTAAATAGTCGAATTGATTCTGAATTGATCAAACAAATATAATCTGAAGAAAATTATTGGAGAGAGAGAGGTTTTAAAAAGAATAATAGCTACCATTAAGTTACTGAGTAAAGTAGGGCTAGCATTTAAAGGAAATACAAATGATATTTTTTCTGATTCTTGCGGAAATTATTTATCGTGTTTACATTATTTAAGCGAATTTGATGCTTTTTTAAAACATCACATGAAAATGTATGCCAACTGTGGTTCTGGCAGATCAAATTATCTTTCTTATCATACTTGTGATGAATTCTAAAAAAACAAGAGAAATATTAATATCAGAAATTAAGGAAGCTGCTTATTTTGCAATAATACTCGATTCAACGCCAGTTTATCTAATGTCGCAAATTCTGACATTAGATAAACATTTATCGGGTTCAACAGAATTACACAACATAATTCCTTATATTTAGAAGAGGTAGTATTAAAAATTAGAAGAATTATCTTTGGATATAAAAATGTGCAGAGGGCAAAGCTATGATAACGCTGCCAATATGAAAGGTATCTATACAGGTTTACAAGCTAGGCTGAAAAAACGTAGTCCCTCTGCACATTATATACCGTGCACTAGTCATTCCTTAAATTGAATTGGCAACTATGCCGCGGAATGTTGTCCGGAAGCAGTGCAATATTTTTTGTTTTATTCAAAATGTATATAATTACTTTTCATCTTCAACAAGAATATGGGGTATACTCCTTAAACATTTAGAAAAAAAAATATTTAACAGTTAAAAGACTTAAGTGAAACGAGGTGGTCCGCAAAAGCTGACGCTATATTGGCTTTGAAACGTGGATATAAACAAATTAAAGGCGCATTACTTGAACTATCCATTTCTCCTCATGAAAAACCTATTTCTAAATTAGAGAGTTCATCATTGGCTGAACGTTTTGACAAACCAGAAACAGCAATTTTAACAGTTATGTGGGACAAAATTTTACAACGAAGAAATGCTACTAGTAAATTTCTACAAGATCCCGATATGGACTTGTTTTTAGCTAATAATTTGTTACACTCTTTAGTTGGTTTTATTTTAGATATAAGAAATAGTTTTGCTGCTGTAAATGAAGAAGCGAATTTATTAACAGACGAGACAAAATTTAAAGATGAAAAGGAAAGAGTTAAAAAACGAAAAAAAAAATGAGTGACGAAGTTTCACAATCTAACAATGAGATTATATTACATGGAAAAGAAAATTTCGCTGTGAACGCTTTTAATGTCATTTGCGATAAGCTAATTTTGGAAATTAATGAAAGAACAAAAAGTTATTTCAACAATATTAGATATGTTTGACATTTTTTTGAAGGAAGATATAGATTAAGACAAGTACAAGACTAGTATTGATAAAATTTTACAAACTTATGGGATTGATATTGATCCAGAAAAATTTACTGATGAAGTTAAGCAATTTTTAATAAAAATAAAGGAAGAAAATTCTTCAATTAAAAATATGTACAAATTTATAAACGATGGGTTAAGGTCTACTTTTCCAAACGCAGAAACAATTTTAAAAATATTTTTGACGAAGCCTATTTCAAATGCAAGTGCTGAACGCTCATTTTCAGTGTGGAAATGAATAAAAAATTATTTAAGAAGCAACTTGCACCAAAATAAAACAAGTGACCTGTCGTTATTATGCATTGAATCAGATGTAATGGACTCGATCAATTATGCTGATATTATAGATATTTGCTAAAACCAAAGCCAGAAAAAAAATTTTAGTTATTAATTTTTTTATTTAAATTTGAACTGATTTATTTTTATACTTTTTTTAAATGCAGATATATGTATACCAATGTTGTATTGTATTAAAATGTGTTATTATGGAAATGTTGACTTTTATTTTCAATAAACTAAAAAAAAATGCTTATTTTTGAGGGCCTCATAACGATGTTGCGCCTCGGGCCCTCCAAAAGTATAAATGCGGCCCTGGTTACAAGCAATGTATGTATTCGCGCAATATACTACATATATATATATATACAGAATATATGAAAGAATGATCATTAACTCAGTTAACATATTTTTATAAAGAATTGAATGACTAGACCCGAGATTTAAGTAAAAAGATTTTAATATAAAAACACCACTAGTTTCGGCTTGTAACAGCCTTCTAGATTCCACGATTTTTCTCTCTAGCAACGGAAGATGTTAGTAGAATTTTCCCAGCAGACTTTGTGACTCTGGTTTTTATCATTAGAATTAGGTTGCAATGATGAACTAGAGAGAAAAATCAAATCGTGGAATCTAGAGAAATCATCTTCAATCCTATTCATCTAAATAATAACTTGAGCTACATCCTCCCAGAGTGTCATTCAGCTGTAATCATGTACTGGCGTTCACGAGATGCTACTAGCACGCACTTTCCCAACAATACAACTAACGAAAGAACAGCTTTAACCCCTTAACGTACCAATTAAAAATCAGAAAGCGGTCATTTTTCTGCCAATTTTTTGGGCGAGGGTGATTTGCTGGATCAAATTCATCATTATTTGAAAAATAATGATGAATTTGTGCAAACGCAGACTTTTATATGTGAAACCAAAATTCAAAATCAATTTTGGTGCAATAAACAAAAGACGTGTCACAGACGTCTTTGTATGTTAAGGGGTTAAATACAACCACAACGATTTAATGTCAATTATGTATAGAGACTCTTTATGATGTTCATAGCTTATTTAAGCTTCAGTGTTTTAGTGTTTTTTTTTCTTTTTTCTTTCTTTTATAATGTGACCTGATGAAGGCTGTTACAAACCGAAACTAACCGTACTTTTATATTAAAACCTTTTTACTTAAATCTCGGTTCTCGTCATTCAATTCTTTATAAAAATACAGAATATGTAAATAAGTTTTTTACCTTGGAAATAATGTATATTAGGGTTACCAAGTAATTTTATAAACTTGGTTATTTTACTCCTAATCCCAAGTAAGCAAAGAGTTAAGTTTGCACCTGCACGTAGTTCAAGTCTAAAGGTGGTGCAACACCAGGGAAACTCATTGTAAAGATGGATAAAGCTCTGATCACTATTCTTAGTATTTCCCATTATGTAAAGCACATCTCACTAAGAGATGTATTGTAATAAATATGGTGGGTTTAATCCTGTCGGAACTGCGCCATTGTAAATGGGGGAGTATTTATTTTATTTATTTATATATATCTTATTTTTATATCTTTCTTTTATTATCTTATACTAAATTATTCTCTTATCCTATGTCTCTATCGTATCTCTTTATATCTCTGTATGTATTTATATGGTTTAAATACAGCTTTCTGTTATGTACTTCTATCTATTCTTCCTTATCACTCTTTGGTATATCTTTAATATCTCCTTACGCTAAACTGCCTTCGTATTCTTCGAACACCAGAAAATTTATTTGTTTAAAAGCTGTGCCACTGATGTTCATTTTCTATTAACAAGAAGTGTAACATGCATCCAGTAGTTTTCTATTTTACCCTCAGAATATCTCTAATTTAATTAGAGTCTGCAGTCGTGGTCTACTATCTATTTTTTACTATCCTTTCTCTTGGGTTCCCGCTAATAGGCTCTAATATTTTTTCGGAACAGCACATTAAATAATTAAGAATCAGGTGACACTTATTTAATATTTAAAGAACAAAAATTTAATTCACATAAGACAAATTTACACTGCATTTGAAATAATAGAAAAAAAACACCTCAATTCAAATCTGCCTCAATAAATTAGTTAAATTCCTGCATTTTACTCACACAAATCATATCACATATTTCGACTAATTTTTTTAATGTAACATAAATCATTTATACTGAGCAATGGTACTTATTACTTAATTGTTAACTCTTACTCATCGAACACACAAACAATATCTTTTACACACAATTGTTCTTTCCTTTCTATGGTGGGAATATTCTGTAGGCAAATTTCACCAATACTGCAAACAGTTACACTATGACTTATTTCAACTACAAATGCCTGACAATTAATTACTTTATAATCTTCAACTGTTAAATATGCCTATTTAGATCAGCCTCTGCTTTACAGTCCACAAATAAAAGTTCTCTTAAAAGTTCAAGAAAATTTAACAAATGGGTCAACTCACTTTATAGCTGCTACCCACTGTGCACTTGGCTTCGAACTGGACTTCTGTTCCCTTTTTTTTTTCGTGTCAGGTTTTTCTCTCTCTCTTTATGCCGGCGATAGATTTACTGACGCTTCTGGGATGCTGTACTCGCCACACTTTGGATGAAGATTATTGGCTTGTGGAATGCTTGCAAGCATGTTGGACCAATGGAGCAATTTCTTCCCTCTGGTTAACAGCTCCTGCGAAGACTCGTCAGTTCATCATCAAATATCTGCTTTGCCTGGCTGATCGGCTCCTCGTCATCTTTCTTTTAGATCACTGGCATGATTTCTCCTGAAGTCGCGTTCCCGATGACGTACATCTAACGGATAACTGCCAATGACATCTTGATGACTGACCCATGACCTCTGAATCACTGACGAAAATTTCTGGAATCGATGTTGCGATCTTTTCGCCAATGCCTTTTATTTGGCCACTTGCGAATCCTTGCATGGAGATATGTGACCCCCGAACATTTCGGTGAAATCCCTTGATCCTTTTCTCAGACTGACCCTGCCTTTGTTTTCCTCCAACACTCCCTAAATCCTATTCGTTCTGGCAGCGGACATTCGTTTGAAGGTTTTGTCGGTCCACCTAGCACTGACCTTGAGCATTTCCATGTAGAACACACACAAAATTTGACGTCTTTACAAAGAGCTAAAAATATACTGTTTATTGTGACAAGGTATTGCCTTAATACTACACCTTCTAGAATATTCTCTTATTTGGCAGAAAGCATATACAATTCCCATTGGGATTATTTACATTTAAACAAACATCCATGTACAAGTTACAATTCTTACTGGGCTTCATCTTGGTAAAATTTATGTAATAATATTTAGACTTTTTAGCTACATAAATATTTTTTAAATATTTAAATTAAGGGGATATTAAATCCCACATTGTTTTAAAACCAAATAAGAAACTCAAAGATTGGAATCAAAGAGTTTCATGCGAATATAGTAAACTATAAAGTATCGGCGATTACTAGTGTGAGCTAATGCAAGTAGTCGTAGTACGTAGTACAATCTCGGGCAACAACGGTTCTCCTCAGTGAGTAGCTAGACCCTTGGTATTTAGGGTCTAACTACTCACTGAGGAGACCTCAAAAAAGGTTGAAACCGGTCTGGGTAGTGACCCCACCCATAATGTATCTCTTAGTGAGATGTGCTTTACATTTTGGGAAATACTAAGAATACTGATCAGAGCTTTAATCACCTTTACAATGAGTTGCCCTGATGTTGCACTACCTTTAGACTTGAACTACGTTCAGGAGCAAACTTAACTGTTTGCTTACTTAGGATTAGTAGTAAAATAACAATGTTTATAAAATTACTTGGTAACCCTAATATACATTATTTCCAAGGTAAAAACTTATTTACAGTACATCTATATCTCCTCCAGAGATTCTTATTCAAAATAAAAACACCTTGTAGCAACTTGTATAGGTAAAGTTGATAAGGCTCTGTATTACTAAAACTTTGGTATTTAGAGTCTAGCTACTCACTGAGGAGACCTCAAAAAAGGTTGAAACCGGTCTGGGTAGTGACCCCACCACAGAGCCAGCGCTAGGGTCTTTGCCGCCCGCATGCAATTTCTATTTAAGCGCCCCTGTAACGATCCAGGCGTGTGTGGTTCTTTTACAATAATAAAATTTTAAATTATTTGAAATTTCTTAAATGAATATTGACAGAACAGCCACACGTTGGTTTGCTAAATGTAACCGGGGGTGTGGACTAGACAGGATCATCGTTAAAAACCCGAATATTCAAAAAATTCTCAAAAGTTAAAGCAAATTTTGATAAAGCCACTTCACTTTAATGGTTTAATATAATGATACAGGGATTATAGCCTTCTCATTGACCCGAATTGCTAACAAAATTAAAATGAATTTTAATTAAAGTTAAAATTTATTTGAACTAAAGTTTAAAAAAGCCTGTGTAGCTCAGTAGAAGTGGCGTTATTTCCTTTAAATAATAACAATTATTTAAAGGAAATTACCATAAACACTACACAAACCAAAAGCATAACAACACAGCAATGGAGGAAACTCGGCCTAATTGAAGAAGGAGAAGAAGAAGGAAAAATAAAACTTATACCGATAATGGAACCTCCGTAGTTAGTGGTAAACAATAATGATAACCCACTATCTGAACAAAAAGCATAATCCCAGACAAAGGTGCTGGTAACGTAGACCCATTCGCCACAATGAGAGGAATAATGACAACAAGATATCAAATCTAATAAAAAAAAAAAAAAATTAAATTAAAATTAAAAAAAAAGTATATATGTATATTAAATAATAATTAAAATAAATAAATAAGTAAAAGTTTAAAAAAATAATAAAAATATTAATAATAATATATAGGTACGCCTATATATAAGGGATAAGAATGTTATATATATGTATATCTAATTGTGTAAGAAAAAAAAAAAAAGTAAATAGCAAATTACTCCTTAAGATAAGTCAATACTACTCTAGTAATAAATATGTAGATTAAGATATATTACCACAAATATGTATATGTTCTTGTATATACAGACACAAGGACGGTAGAAATGTCAATTGTAAGAAATGCAGATAACATGAGTTCATAACATGATAATAACCCAAAATGTTAATAGGATATATTATCCATTTATAGACCTGTAACTAATTCTGCAATTCAGAAAACTTTGTATGTAAGAAATTACAGATTTACCTCTTAAGTTAAGCAAACAATATAATGTTAAAGCAAGATGGAATTCCTTTTTGTAAAAATAAGAGTGCCCACAAAAAAATAAAATCTGCATGAGATATAGAGATACTACCAAAATATATGCATATATAAATGTAAATAAAAACATAACCAATGTATGTATTTTAAGAATAAGATGTGCATTTAAATTAAGTTAATAAAATAATCTTCCAAAATATGTGAACAAAGATATAAAATGAAGATATATGTAAAACGAATTGTACATATAGAAAATGTCAATGCTAACATATATATGTATGTATATATATATATATATATATATATATATATATATATATATATATATATATATATATATATATATATATATATATATATATATATATATATATATATATATATATATATATATATATATATATAAACGAGAATAGACTGATCTGATAATGGAACTTATAAATAGACTGAAATCACTATGTAACATATACCAACAAAAATAACAGCTCAAACAATTCAATAGGACAATAAGGAAAATAGAAATTGAGCATGTGATGTTGTATCTTATTTAAACAGTGATTGTAAAACAGGTGTCATAAGTATATTGTAACGAGTAAATGAAAATGCCTAATAGAATTAGCAGCCTATGTACAAATTGTAAATAGCTATATATATATTTATTTTTAAATGTACACAGCTGCTGTTGTTGATACAAATAAACTCAGTAGAAGTAGCCTCAAGAAATGTAAATCAAAATGTCAATTAGAATAAGCATTCTATGTACAAATGTATATATATTGTAAATAGTTGTATATATATTTATTTTGATTGTACATAGATGCTTTAGTGTTAATAAAAATATACTCAGTAGAAGTGGCGTTTGCACTCTATGGTGCTTAACCACACAAATAAAGGAGTTGGTGGGTAAAATCTAGTCACCGACAAGAGGAAATTTTTCTAAGACTTTTTTCGACCGGTTCCCGAGTTAGTCGATCTCTGGCACGGGCTAGCGGGTTTTTTCTCCCGGAAACTCGGGTTTTTCGTCCCGTAAACTCAAGAAAATCGACCGTCGAACCCACACTATTTTCAGACATTAAAAATATTGTGTTTGGGTTAGGGACCACGAGATGGCGGCACTAGCTTGCCGCCTTCTACAGTGCGTACCGATGAATCTGTGATAGCCTTGGGCCAGCTATCGCTCTGATTGGCTACAAGTGGAGATTGAACTGCCCACTCAGTCTCCAACCGTTAGATAGGGTAAACGGCCTCACCTACTCCCTATATGGGAACAAATAGGCGTTAGCTGATTTTTTTTTTAAGTTTAAAAAATTCTTGCATTTTACAAGTTATTAAATTCTTAGTAACTTGTAAAAAAAATTAATAAGTTTTATAAGTGGAACTACCTTTTAGGAAAATAAAAGAAACTCAAGATAGATGAGAAAATAAGAAAAGAATTCAGAAATAATTCGAACATTTAATATAAGTATTCAAAAAATAACATCTTTACAGAATAACAGAAAATAAATTAAATTACATAAATATACTTGACATTTTTATTAATTGAAATTTTAGGGTTTTCGATTTCATATTCATAAAATTAAAAATAATGGCCTTAACGTCTAATTCCGCACATATATCATTTTCAATAGCAATTAACGACAAACTAACAAGCCTTTTTTGTGACATACTTGTTCTTAAGTAGGTTTTAATCAATTTCAACTTAAAAAAGCAACGTTCACCGCTCGCTACACTAACAGGTAAGGTTAATAGTATTCTTAAAGCAATTGAAAAGTTAGGGAAAGATAAGTTATTGGACACAATAAAATTAAGGATATCGAAAGGGCTTTGAATATTTAAATTATCCTTCCGAAAAATATCCCGGAAAGCACATAACTCGTCATATAGTTCTATTGCATTTACGTCTTTATTGTCGCAGTCCTTCAAGGGAATCTCTAAATCGTCACAATTTCTTCGTAAATCTTCGTTATTAATTTGTAGTAATCTATACAAGAAATTGAAATTATCATAATATGTTTTTAGTTGTTCAAAACGTTCTATTAACGAACACATTGCAACGTCTAGAAGTGTACAAAACACATTCGCTCTAAATTTATCTTCTGGCGATTGTGGTATTTCGTCATGATTCTCGTAGTCCAATTGTCATGTCTTCTTTCGTCGTCGAACGTCCGTATCAGTTTTAAATTCTTGTTCTCCATCCACCTCTTCACTCAGTTCTTTTGCCGTTTTTAGAACTTCTTTAAAATTTGTATGTGATCGATACTCTTGTAAGAATATTTTAAGTTTTCGATAGATTCTAAAGCAAGTGTAATGTTCATATTTTTGTCTCGAAGCATTTTACTCACAGATTTATTATGTTAAGTAAATCATGCCAAGTTATAAGAGAGCAAATAAATTTGTAGTCCTTTATTTTAGCACATAATGTTTGTGCTTCATGCTGAGTTTCTTTATTAAAATTTTCATTATTTAAAATTTCAAAAAGTGCATAATGATAATTTTAAATTTCTCCTAACTGATATCGTAGAGGGCGGATTGCATTAATTTTACTTTCCCATCGCGTTTCTGATGGCTGTTTCAATGTTAAATTTTTTACGAACTTTAAAAGGATTGCCCAACGTTTGTAAGAGAATAAAAAGAAATTTTATATTTCATGGATAATTGTAAAGAAACTAATTGTATCTGCATTCACTTTGGCTGCATCGTTAATGATTAAATTTAGAGTATGAGCAGCACATGGCATGTAAAAAGCTCGAGAATTTTGGAGCCCACATTTTTTCTTTTTCATATTTGCCCCATTGTCATACCCTTGACCTTGCATGTCTTCAATGGGAATGGTCCATTTTTCCAGTGGTTCCATTAATGTTGCACATAAACCACGTCCTGTGGAATCTGATATATCTGCAAAACCTAAAAAGTTTTCTCTGATCTTGACAATTCCATTGTCACAGGAAACAAAGCGAATAATAATGGTCATTTGTTCTGTTTTACTTGCATCAGGTGTGCAGTTTAAAATTATGGAATAATATTTAGATTTGCGAATTGATAATAAAATTGTATCACTGATTGCGTTTCTTAAAGTTTCCAATATTTCATTTTGTCTGTCTTGACTCAAATAGCGTACTCTATTGTTTCGTTGTTGGGCCCTTTCAACATGATTTTCCATAACGGGATCGAACTTCCCAAACAGTTCGACTAATTTTAAAAAATTGCCGTTATTTCTTTCATATAATTTATCAGATGATCCGCGAAAAGCTAAATTTCGACTACCAATGAATTTTATAATTTCAATCAAGCGTTCTAAAACACTCGACCGTTGTTTCTTTTCCATTTCATACATGCTTTGAGTCTGTAAATCAATAGTAGTTTGTTGTTTGTTTGTTTGTTTTCATTTTTATAAGTTCCTTCCATTTTAAGAAATTTTTCGTGTGAGTTAAACTAGTCTCATGTCTACGTAAAGTTGTACTTACATTTCTCCAATCGTTACAACCTTTTACAAGACTCAGTTGTTTCGACACGTTTGCAACAAAAGCAAAAAACAGAATTTAAAGTTTAGAAATAATTGAGCCATGTTCTTGGCAAGAGCTCCCGTTTTCGATTTTTCAATTATAATACGTGTCGCCAAATTTGCGACCATATGTATCTCTGGGATATATTATATTTTTATTTTGAACAGGCCCCATTTCAATGAAAACAACTCGTAATTTTTCATCAATATTTCCCCATTCACTTGAATCTTCTAAATTTACAGACACTAACAATGTGTTAGTTTCGTGGTCACCTACAACTAAATCTTGTTGTAGTAGACTAAATCCTAACTATTTTTCACCTAAATCATGTTCAATTATCTTGTTCAATAGTTGCAATAGTGCTTTCATGCAAACTGGATGATGTGCACGGTTCTTCGACTCTGATTTCTGATGTATCGAGTTGGTTACAATCTGCATCAGAATATTTTAATATTTTAAGAAATTTATTAAGAGCCCCAGTTTGTTTCTTAATATCTGCTTCTTTCGCAGCATAACGCTTACGATTTCATGCACAGAATAACTTTTTTTTAAATTTTTGATTCCATTTCTATTTTATACCCACAAGAAATTATTACACAACACGACACAGAGACGAAATAATAGTCGGCACTGCGCTACTGTCAGTAGCCTACTGAGATGTGTACCATATGACTGGTTAACTAGCAACAAATGTTTTGTACGAAAATTCGTTTCTGCGCATGAAAACCGTTCACCGTTTCACTTTAGATAGATTGCAGTAGACACATTCTGCATGCAAGCATTTAGCCTTCTATAGCTGCAAAATTGTAAACAGCTGGCTGATCAATGAGGCGGCAATATATATATATATATATTTCAATTTTTATCCGGTGTATCCGGCCTTATTAATTTTAATATTGATCATTCTAAGATTTTTTTGTTATGATAAAAATCTTATTTCTTAAAAATTAACATATGAACCGTTCCCTGGCGGTGGCGCCCCCACCGTAGCGGTGCCCGTAAGCCCGCTTCCGTCGGCCCTGCCCCACCCATAATGTATTGTAGTATACATCTCTTAATGAGATGTGCTTTACATTATGGGAAATACTAAGAATAGTGATCAGAGCTTTACCCACCTTTACAATGAGTTGCCCTAGTGTTGCACTACCTTTAGACTTGAACTACGTTCAGGCACAAACTTAATTGTTTGCTTACTTGGGATTAGGAGTAAAATAACCAAGTTTATAAAATTACTTGGTAACCCTAATATATATATATATAAATATATATATTCTGTATTACAGTCCAACTTCGTTATAACAGCACTAGGAGGAAAAAATTTCTTCGTTATAACCATTTTTTTTTTTATGTTGTACCCATATACGAGAGGCTGGTTGATCAACCTATAGTACATTAGTACCATATATGGGTAGTGGGTTGGGAAAGAAAAAAAATTGTTTACATTTGATTTGAAAGACTATATTGTATTCTTTGGGAAATCTGCAGGGGGAAGACTGTTCCATAGTACAGCGGTTGTAGGGATGAAGGAAGAGGAAAGAAACTTGTTTTGTTTGTTTCAAGGTGCACTGTGAAAGGATGTTGAGCAGTAGCTGCACATGTTCCAACGAACTTAGCACTAAGTTGTTGAATTATTGATGTTATTTCAGATGAGCATTTCTCATGGAAATATTTGTAGAATATACATATTTCAGAAACCAAACGCCTGTGCGAAAGTGTGTGTGGGGGGGAGTGAATCGGTAAGAGATGGGTCATTGATAAGGCTAACTGCTCTCTGTATTAAGTCAAGCATTTTGAGGTAGCTTTTAGGGGGCCCCACCCCATATGCGAGAGCAGTACTCAATACCTGGGAGGATTTGTGATTTTTATGTCAACAGTTGCTCAGGGGTGAAGTAACATCGAAAGAGAAATCTTCGTTTTTTAAAAAAAAAATTTTTTTTTTAAAGCTGAGGATGCAATGGTTGTGATGTATTTATGCCAGGAGAGGCTTGATGTCAGGGTAATTCCAAGAAGAGAAATCTCAAATTGTCTGGAAATTTGGATATTGTCAAAAAGAATACTGAGAAAAAAATGGTTCTTTTTTATGAGAAATAGGACAGAACTGGGTTTTATTAGAATTGAAATTGATGAGTTTATTTCAACCCCATTGGAGGATGGCTCGGAGATCAGAATTGAACCATTACACACTATATCAGTAATGAGTTAAATCCAGCTCCCCCTTTTTTTAAATTCTCAATACCTTAATAAAAATAGATTAAAAAATCAAAAGAAGTATTAGAGAGAAAAAATATAATTACATACCTAGATATGTATATGCTTATATACAATTCACTTAATATTAAACACAATTTCTGTCCGTAAACCATGCACTTTATACAAAAGTTTATTTCTCATTAAAAAATTAAAAATCAGCTAACGCATTTTTTATTCCCGTATAGGCAGTAGGCGAGGCCGTTTTAGCCCTATATAAATTTTGGAGACTGAGTGGGAAATTCAATCTCCACTGGTAGTCAATCAGAGATAGCTTGCCCGAGGCTATCACTAATTAAGCAGCCTGCAGTGATGATACGGCACAAGTGTCGCCATCTCGTGTTCCCTAACCCTAACACGATGTTTTTAATGTCTGAAATAATGTGGGTTCTACGGGTGATTTTCTCGAGTTTACAAGACAAAAAACTAGATTTTCCAGAAGGAAAAAACCCGCTTGCCATGCCAGAGATCGACTAACTCAAAATTGATTTCTCAATAATTAAAAACAATGCTAATTAATAATAAACACGATTTCAATTTGTCTTTTTACAAACCGACATAATATCGTTATGGTTTTTAAATTGATCCAGCCAACCATTGTTACATACAAAATCGTCATGTCCTAATTGTGCAGGAAATTTTTATGCTCGAGTTTCAATATCAGACCATTTATCCAGAATCCAGCACTTTGTGTACTGCACTATTGAAGCAATGCTTCATCGATGTTTATAGGTTCGCACTTTCTAAATGGTTATGTTGTTTCCCTTTGCCGATACGTATCCATCTTTATTCTTCCATAATGTCGATACTGTTGGATAGGACAAAGAAAACTTTTTACACACCACGTTCTAATTCACGAATAAGTCAAGAAAGGGTTTATGTGGTAACACAAAGCTGGTAATTATGACAAACTGAAGAAGTAACTTTGAGCAGTGCCATGGTATAAGAAACTACATGAATGAGTGGTCAAGGATTGTTCTGAGTGCATACCCAGGGTCAGGAGGATAAATCGAATAGGGATTAAGTGAAAAACTAGCAATATAAATAAAGCAGGAGCTGCAAAAATAAGAAACCATTGTGGAAGGAACATAAACAACTAGGTGCTCGTAAAGCACAAGCACGAAGGGTAATGAATATGGTAAGGAAGGCGAGACTCAGAGAAATTAGCTAAGCAGGTCAAAATAAATCCAAATTTTTTTTTTTTTTGCTGCATAGCAAGAGAAAAAATGATTATGGAAAGATAACTTTACTCACTGATGGCAGGAAAGCAGAAGAAATAGTTCTCTAAGTGATCACTTTGCAAGGTTATACATCCAGGTGGTGACTTTGCAGTTACTGAGGTGAAAGAGAATGATGTGAGCACTGAGGTAGATGAACTGGAGGTACTTAGTATATTGAAAAATATCAATATAAATACAGTAGTGGGCCTGGGCAGTATGTTAGTATATGTGCTATGAGAATGTCTAAGTGAACTGGCAGTGCTCTGATGAAGTTGTTTAATTTGTCTCAGCTCTGGCAAGGTTCCAAGGGAGTGGAAAGAGGGCAAGATAGTTCTGTTACATAAAGGTGGCTCCAAGACAGAAGTAGAAAATTACAGACCAATTAGTATCACTGGAGTGGTGGTTAAAATATTGGAAAAGTTGGCTAAAAGTAAACAATCAGGAATAGGTGGATAGGAATACGATACTCTGTAGGGGAGGAATAGTTTTGTAAAAGTTTTTGTAAAAGGCAGGTCCTGCCTCAGTAATTTATTCACATTTTATAAGGTGACAGCGGAATTGGATAAAGGAAATAGTTACACCATGATATTGCTGGACTTAGCAAAGGCATTTGATAGAATACTGCATGGAAAACTATTACATAAGTTGAAGCAAATGGAAATGATAATGATATGGTGGAGTGGAATCAAGGCAAATGAGGGTGACTAGTGAAATGCCTCAGGACTCTGTACTAGAAACATTACGCTTTAATTTGTACATTGATGATATAGAAGATTTGAAGATGATATTCAGTTGTTTGTGGATAATGCAAAACTAGGGAGGGCAATAGTTGATAAACGTGATGTAGATATCTTATATCATATTTAAATAAATTGGCAGTGGGGACAAAGGTCAATTCAATGTTGTAAAATGTAAGGTAATGCACTTTGGGATGAAAAGACTACACACTTCATATCATATCGATGGTACTGGTTTACAGGAAATTGATGAGACTAAGGGATCTGCAGGCAATGGTGGATAGAGATTTGAAAATCAGAGGACATTAAGTGATTAAGCAAAGAGTGGGCAAAATAACTCAGAGGATTATATTGGATGCTGAAGAACACATTGACATGTGAAGATAGGGAGGTTATTATACCTCTTGATAAGGCAATGATTCCATCACATGTTGACCTGTGCACAGATTGTCACCTGCATTTCTTTGGGATTAGGTGGTGGTGGTGGAGAGGATTCAGAGAAAAGTGACCAAATTGGTGACCGGTTACAGATAAATTGTATGCATGCACGTGTGAGATACAAAACTTTTATTATTGGTGTTTGTTCAAGGTGAGGATGAAATATTTTTAATAAAGCAATTTTTTAATATGTAAATTTATTTATTAATAAATTCGTTACTGATTAGGAAAAAAAGTTTTTTTTTTTTGTATATGCAGCATCACAACCTTAAAATTTTCACCGACCGCCACTACTAGGAAGGGTCTCTACCCAGACCAGTTTGAACCTTTATTGACTTCTGGGTCTGGCTCCCATTGAAGAGACCTCAATAAAGGTCAAAACCGGTCTGGGTAATGACCCTTCCCATAATGCATAGTATTATACATGTCCGCAAGGAGATGTGCTTTGCATTATGGGATAACTAAGGCAAGTGATGTAAAGTCTTAGCTTCTTTATACAAGTTGTCCCAGTCCTGAAAATACTTCAGGCGCAAACTTTGTTTGCTTATGCTCGGATAAAGGATTAAGCCAAGTATATAATTTCTTGGTATCTTTAATTTATTTGTATTACTTTCAGTATTGTTCCTATGGTGCACAACTAAGAATGGATAGATAAGCGGAAAAAAAGAATGCTTCAAGATCATATGATAGCAGAACTTGTAAGGGAAAAATATAACTGACATGCATGTGCGTACACATACACACAAACAAAAGATACTAGTATAAAAGTTTCTTATCTTACACTTTTAAGAATATACATAAAGTGAAAAACAACATAATGCTGCACACAAACAATTAGATTTATTGTTCGCTTCACAATATTCACTGCCTACAATTTACAGTCAATGATCAATCATATACAGGTGAAATGCAACTGTAATATAGTACAGTTCAAAATAACTCAAAATAACTCCAGGTGCAATTCACGAATGTGACTGTGCAATGTTTACAATAGTAAAAAAATGCTTTGTATGAATAAGTGATGCCTATGAATGTACAATATGCAATACATGTGTGTGTATACATGAATACATATATATTTACATATACACACAAATATATATATACACATGAATAGGCAACCACAACAGTCACCTTTTTTTTTTGTCTCAAAAAAGGTTATAAAAATAGCAACCACAGCTCTAATCTACATTTCTACTTTATACATCAGATTACCTGCATGTTATTTACATACAACTGCAAAACATTAGCATTCTAAATAGTTTCAGCAGTTAAAACTGCACTTTCAATATAACTGCCACGGTTACATGTAATAAACAGTACTCTTTTGACTGTAGAAAGTTGAAGGGTGGGTTTCTAGATTCTGAAAAACGTAAAAAAGGCTATCAGCTAAACACTGTGGATCATTTAAAAAAAAAGGTTAGTAGCTAAGAAGAGTTTGGCATCATTCATTTCTCCTTCTCTTGTACATTTCAGTTGATTATGACTTAATTATTTAATTATGAAATTTGAGAACAACCATGAAATAGTTAAATTACATCAAGAAACAATGCTAGTCCTACTACCTTGGTATGTAGGCAAAATCAAATACAGTACAATATTTTTATTTAAAAAACATTCAAAACATGAACAGCAAGTATAACAGACATGAAAGATTAAAGTTCTGCAGCAGTGCACAAAAATCATTCTAAATGGTAACATATTAGTCTTAGGTGTGAGATATTACTCAGCTAAAATTACTGATTTCCCTTTACCTTCTGTAATAAAACCAAAGATTTACCAAAATTAGGCATATTCCAAACCTGTGCTGTTTTTATGTACAGACTGTTCTAATACAATGGTCCTAAAATAACATATTCACAAAAAGTAGAAAGAAGGATGACAAAAACAACATAACAAAAATAAGGTGAGTGTCCATTTTGTAAAATAGGAAATATAAAAATATATACATCACCCTAAACTACATTGTACTCGCTTAACTAAATTTTACTTCAATTTTTTTAATGCACAAGAAAGAAAATTAAAAATGTGGCTTTTAGGCTTTCCACAAAAGATCTCTCTCTCTCTCTCTCTCTCTCTTTCTCTCTGTGGATTCTTATTTTTAAATTATTAAAACTTATTTTAAGTTTTAAATGATTGAATTGTTACATATAAAAATAAAGATTACTATATAGTGTAAATACTTATTTTTAAAGCTGCTTCAGTAAGCATTACTAGAATATGTATGTCTTATAAAAAAGAAGTTATTGATATACTATTAATTTTAGTGGTGATCTCCATCACACTACATTAAATTAATACTAAAAGCTTTTTTTTTTTAAAAAAAAATGGAAAAAAAAACTTCTAAATTTTTTTTAAAAACATTTTCAAATGTAGCAGTCAGCAGGAAAGGAAGAAAAATGTTTACTGCTGTGACTTGAAATTTGTTTAGATTTTCTCCTTTCTTCAATTTAAAAAAAAACAACAACAACTGAATATTACTTCAAAGAAAGTATTTAATTTGGGGAGAAAAATGTTATGAAGTGTCAAAATGGGAGCAATATTAAAGAGTGCAGTTATCTGACAGATCTACTCCAACATATTCACAACATGTATGAATAAAATTTTACTAGTACTAAATATATATATATATATATATATATAAAACAGAATACTTAAATTAGAAATGTAATGAGTGATGCTGATGTTTTGTGACCAATAACTAAGTTTAGGTAAGTGAGTGACAGGTAATTAACTCGAGAAAGAGATCAATAAAATGTGAAAATTAGAAATAAGAATTTCTAAATTTTAACAAAAACTAATACATTTTAAATTAAAACTTTTTATGAGAATGCTCTTAAAATAATTTGCATAATTAGAAGAATGACCGAAATATATATATATATATATATATATATATATATATATATATAAAAGATATTTTGAATAATAGAGAAAGATTCTGAACATGATCAGCTTTTCTGTAGCCACATAATTATTAAAAGTGAACTTAAAACTGTCTTAATTTAAACAATAAGGTATAAAATATTATTAAAAGGAGAAGCAAAGCCTTGCTTTACAATCTACTGTGTAAAGAATACATTAGCAATATATTTAAAATCTAATTACAATGTTTATATACAATCATGATGTACTTACCAATTTTGATTTTCAATTATGTTTTTATATTACAAATGAGTGGGGGTATCTCAGCATAATATACAGAATGCTTTCTCATTTTGATGGATGAAAGCATCCATAGCACAGCATGCTATGTAAGTGATGGCTTACTGTCTTTTTAATTATCCATTTAAAGGGTTTTTTTTTTTTTTTGACTAAGTATGAAGTTTCAAACAGACTTAGGTACTGCATTTGCAAAGAAAAAAGCTTTAATTATTTAAATAAAGCCAAATTTGCCTTTTACAGAAAAAGGCACTAATTGGAACTAATTCAAGCTTTATTTTGTAACAAAATTTTTCAAAAACATCATTAATGAATATCATTAATATGCTCTCAGAAAAGCTAAACAAAATGGTTTATTAGACATAACCACTAACAAATATTACACATTACTTAAATCACTGACTTATATTTCAAGTATAATATCAGTGTTGGTTGAGCTTGTGATGTGTGAATCATGAATTTTTTTAAAACATTTAATTGCCATCTCACATATGGCTAGTTATGTTTATAGTTCCCTTAATATTCAAAATGCACTTTACAAATGACTTGCTCAACATCTAAACATCTTAACTGATGCTTCTGGTCCAAATGATGTTTCACAAAAGTCAATAATCATCTTTGAGTTCCTGATGATGATTTCAAGTCTATCCTATTAGTAGCTGATATTTCACTTGGAGGAGGTGCTGAAGATGGTCGTCCTTGTCTACTTTCAGCACTAACTGAAAGTCCAGGTGATGCAACAAGAAGGGTTTGTGATGAGGGAGGAGTCCTCACAACAGCAGGATTTCTTGTAACTGTCACAGGACCTGGAGCTAGGAATGGTTGGGTTTCTGATAATAGTTCTGACTTTGGAGGAGTATTTCCTTGACTTGGAGAAGAAAAGGAATTCGAATTGGAAGATACAGAACAAGAAGATGTGGCAGTTGGAGTTGATGGAGTAGGGGTAGTAGGTCCTTGTGCAGTTACCACACTACTCTGAGCCATAAGTTTTTGACGAACTTCTCTTATTTTAAGTTGAAGAGTATTTTTTGTAGGAAATATATCCTGATGTGCTTGCTGGAAGGAGGCTGTTGACTGTGCTGAAAAATATAGATTAAAATTTAGCTTGCAATTCATTTAAACAGTGAAATTAACAAACTTGATTTACTCACAGCATTCTGGAAAATTCTGTGAATGATCTTAAAGAACTGTAAAGTATGAACTACAATAATACTCCACATGTGATGCTTCAT
Organism: Typopeltis vanoorti; assembly: GCF_054136105.1. Classification (NCBI taxonomy): domain Eukaryota; kingdom Metazoa; phylum Arthropoda; class Arachnida; order Uropygi; family Thelyphonidae; genus Typopeltis; species Typopeltis vanoorti. Next base: position 73,862,310 of record NC_143571.1, read on the forward strand.
TTTATGATGATCCATTCATACTTTTCAATTATGATAAGTGTTCATTTATATGAAACTGCATTCGCTTATATGATAGTTTTAGTAACATGACAATGCTATGAATCAACCAATGCACAGCATTTGTGAACTCAAGTTTATTTATGACGTTCCTCGCTACATTTATCTGTGTTTTGCTATGAGTTAGAAACTGTTGTTGTTAATAACAGCAGATAAAATTCAAAGTAAGGGTGCTGTTGCAAAAAGAATAAAATTCACAAACCTATTACATTATATGCTAAGATTAAAATGAATAAATTTAGTAACAGTGTACTGAACACAGAGAATGCAGGATAAACTTGCATTGCACCGCTGTTGTTACAGTTGTTAGAAACAAAAATAAAGTTCTAAGTGAAATGAAAAGCTAAACTAGTTAATACTAGTTATCTGTAAATGTGATAATCTTATTTCTGAAATGGAAAGGTGTAGAATGAATACCAAACTGGTTGATATGTTTTCTTAAGCCAAGCTAGTCAGAATAACAATTTCATTTGTGCATCTGAGGTAAATATATGATTAATTTACACACATATATGAATGCTTAAAAATGTTATTAACTCCCCAACTCTCTGGCAGGACGTATATATACATCCAGATAAATCTGAATACGATTCTGTAACACCTATCGAATAACATGGGTAAGAAGTGCAAGTTGGTCTCACTATTTCATCCACCTCGACCAGTAGAGAGGTTAAACCATTAAAAGCATCTACAAGTGTGGAAGGAAAAAGGCAGTGATGTGCTATGTGGCAAAATTTGCTATATGACAGTTGTCTGGAACCTAGTATATTATATGAAAGGGGTATGTCTATACATGGTAAACAGTAGATGATTTTCATCTTCTAAGTACAGTCAATATCTGGCAATGAAACTCATCACAGTTGCCACACCACTTGCTTACTAAGGCCTTAAATGACTAAAACCATATTTGGACCAAAAAAGAGTTTCTAGCATTTCTTTCTACCCTCCTTCCCTTCTCTTTATAATCTTCCATTTGCCCAGAACTGTGAAAGATTTCCTCTGAGGGTGTGGTGGACACAATGCAAGTTGTAGTATTGTTTTTTAAATTAAAGATGCCAAGAAATTATATTCTTGGTTAAATCCTTTATCCAAGTGTAAGCAAACAAAGTTTGCATGTGAAGTAACTTTGTGAGTGGACAACTCATATATAGAGGCTATTGACTTCACATCAATTGCCTTAGTATCCCATAATGCAAAGCACATATCCTTATGGACATATATAATGCTATTATGGGAAGGATCACTATCCAGACCAGTTTCAAACTTTATTGAGGTATGTTTAAGTGTAGGAATACCTCTCCAAAAACTTATGCAATCCCTCATTACCAACAATGAGGGACCTGAAAGATCATTTAATTTAACTCAGAAGTAGTTCCACATCTCAGGGAAAGCAACCACTTTCCCTGAGATATGAGCACAAACTCACATCAGTGGGAGCCAGACCCAGAAGTGATACCAAGATTGAAGTAATGCAGAAGTCATATTTCCATATACAAGTAAACAAAAGAGGTTGGAAGTTTATTTTGCACTTGGTTAGACTATAATAAATTTAGTTTAATCCTTTACCCAAGTGTAGGCAAACAAAGTTTGCGCCTGAAGTACTTCAGGACTGAGGCAACTCGCAGCAAAGGTGGACCAAGCTCTCATCACTCCTTGTCTCAGTATCTCCCATAATGCAAAGCACATCTCCTTGCAGACATGTATAATGCTATGCATTAAGGGAAGGGCCACAACCCAGACCAGTTTTGACCTTTATTGAGGTCTCGTCAGTGGGAGGCAGACCCAGAAGTGGTGATACTAAGGCAGAAGCAATGGAGAGGTCATATTTACTTATACGAGTTGCCAAAAGGTGTACCACCTTATTATTAATTTACTCTGGATTTAGAGAAAGATGTTGGAAGTTTATTTTAGTTTTGCACCTGAAGTAGTCCTGAACTACTTCAGGCACAAACGTTTTTTGCCTACACTTGGGTAAAGGATTAAACTAAATTTATTATAGTCTAACCAAGTGGAAAATAAACTTCCAACATCTTTCTCTAAATCCAGAGTAAATTAATAATAAGGTGGTACATCTTTTGGCAACTCATATAAGTAAATATGACCTCTCCATTGCTACTACCTTAGTATCACCACTTATGGGTGTGCCTCTCACTGATGAGATCTCAATAAAAGTCGAAACCAGTCTTGGTAGTGGCTCTTCCCTTAATGCATAGCATTATACATGTCTGCAAGGAGATGTGCTTTGTATTATGGGAGATACTGAGACAAGGAGTGATGAGAGCCTGGTCCGCCTTTGCTACGAGTTGCCTCAGTCCTGAACTACTTCAGGTGCAAACTTTGTTTGCCTACACTTGGATAAAGGATTAAACTAAATTTATTAAAGTAAACAAAAGGTGTCACACCTTATTACTAAAATACTCTGGATTAGAGATAGATGTTGAAAGTTTTTCCTATTGGTTATTACTATTTCCTATTGATTTTTCCTATTGGTTATACTTACCAAAAAATTGTAATGTTGTGTTTATTCATTATTGCATATCTTGGTTATAAAGTCAGTTATGCTTTATGAAGTAATTTTTTACTCGCAAAGTAACTTTGTGCAGTAATTGCAAACTATTGAATATTTCCTTTCAGATTATTTCCTGTATCATTCATATGCAAATTAAAAGCAGTGGTCCTAGCGCTGAATCTTGTGGCACACCACTAGTTTACCAGCTTTTGCCTTGTTCTGCTCCTCTGTGATACCACTTTTTGATAGCTGTCCAGCAGCCATCCTCTTGTTCACATAACTGAGTTTCGTGTAGTATTTGGTCAAAATGAAGTAGAATCAATGTAGCCATTTCCTTTATCCAACTCAGCTGCCACTCTGTTATTACTAAGGCACGACCGATACTTCACAAAAACATGCTGTCGTTCAGAGTATCATATTCTTATTTATCCATTCTTGAATTCTCTTTTTGACTGGTTTTTCCAGTATTTTTACCACCACTCCTGAGATACTGATTGGTCTATAATTTGTTATGGCAGTCTTAGAATCTCCAAGGAAATTTGTCCTCTTTCTGCCTCCCCTTATATGGTTGTTAGCTGTTCATAATAATGATAATAATAATAATTTAAATGCTGAGCAGAGAGAGAATGATGTGGTCTCAAAAAAGGATAAATTTTAATTATGACAGTCTGATACATGGAATTTACCCTCTTTCTGCCTCCCCCTTGTATGGTTGTTAGATGTTCATCATAATAATAATTATTATTATTTAACACCTCCAGGGAGTCCAAAGACTCATCGAGGGAGGGCACCTGCTCTACAACTCTGTCTCCACCACTCAATTCGCCATCTATCATTGACTATCGCTAGTATTTCCACAGACAATCACAAATATCCATGCCGGGATTCGAACCAGCAGCCTTTTGGCTGGAGAGCAGATACGCTAACCACTCGGCCAACCAGGCTGGCATAATTTAAATGCTGAGCAGAGAGAGAGAAAGAATAATCTGGTCTGAAAAAAAGCTAAATTTTAATCATGACAGTCCGACACATGGACACGATCAAGAATTCATGACTGTTCTGATCAACAACCATCTTTCAACTAGTCTAGTATTTATTAGGTGTCTGGTTTGATCAGCTCTTACATTTCAATCTTTCAAAGCACATCTAACTATACAAACTGGCAATAAAAGATGAAGACTGAGATATAGTCTTCAGTTTTTATTGCCAGTTTTGCTTCAAGCATTTGTTATGTTAATCTTTCACTTCCCATTCTGTTTACGTGTTCATATCAACTCAGATCAGCTCACTTTCTAATATATTTATTTTAATATGATTTTGCTGCTGATGCCATCTATTCACTTTCCTAATCTTCCTCAGTACTTTCATATCTGTGGTCTCCGGTCTTTGTTAAATTGCTTTATTTCTAACCCAGTTCTTCCAATCCAGATGTTAAAACTGATTTATACACTGCCATGCTATATCACTAGCTCAGTCTTTCAGACGATTTCTCTCTTGTTCAACATAAATTTATTCAGGATAAATTTATATTGAACTAGTTCTCACCATACCAACCTCGAATATTAGTTAACAAATGGCATCATTTGTTTTCTTATGAATATATACATTTTTTTTTATTATTATTAAATCCCACATTATTTTAAAGCCAAATAAGAAACTCAAAGATAGGAATCAAAGAGTTTCATGCCGATTATAGCAAACCATAAAAGTTTCGGCGGATTGTAGCGTAAGCTAAAGCACATAGTTCAACACTAGGGCAACTCGTAGCAAAGGCGGGTAAAGTTCTGATCACTATTCTTAGTATTTCCCATAATGTAAACACATCTACTAGGAGATGTTTGATGGTATACATTATGATGGAAGGTCACTACCCAGACCTATGTATAGGTAAAGCAGGCTGTAAAAATTAGGCAATCCCGAAAGATCGCCCATCTCAGCATTGTTCCACTCAGTGACAGGCTCACCCCATCACTGAGAAGAATTTCTCGGCATTGGCTCTACCCAGTGGCACGCTTACCCCCACCACCAAGCAGAGCCATAATCTTAGCGGTGGCCCCTCTCAGAGATAGGCAAAACCTACCTCCAAGCGGAGCCTCTCAGAGCCAGATCCGCCCGGCACCGGCTTCATCCCTGATTGGGGACTCATCAGTGAGTAGGTAGACCTAGATAATACTGAGGTTATGGCGAAGAGAACTTACATACTTTGCTATATGAGTTGTCAAAAAGGTGCACCCATAAATTACTTAAATAAAGAGCCAATAGGCTTCACTTCAGCGATGTAACATTATTTAAATTAAGGGGATATTAAATCCCATATCATTTCAAAGCCGAATAAGAAACTCAAAGATAGGAATCAAAGAGTTTCATGCCAAATATAGCAAACTATAAAAAACACATCTCCTAGGAGATGTGTTTTACATTATGGGAAATACTAAGAATAGTGATCAGAACTTTACCCAAATTTGCTACGAGTTGCCCTAGTGTTGAACTATGTGCTTTAGCTTACACTACAATCTGCCGAAACTTTTATGGTTTGCTATATTCAGCATGAAACTCTTTGATTCCTATCTTTGAGTTTCTTATTCAGCTTTGAAATAATGTGGGAGTTAATATCCCCTTAATTTAAATAATGTTACATCGCCGAAGTAAAGCCTATTGGCTCTTTATTTAAGTAATTTATGGGTGCACCTTTTTGACAATTCGTATAGCAAAGTATATAAGTTCTCTTCGCTATAACCTCAGTATTATCTAGGTCTACCTACTCACTGATGAGACCTCAGTGAAGGTTGAAACCGGTCTGGGTAGTGACCGTCCACCATAATGTATAACATCAAACATCTCCTAGAAGATGTGTTTTACATTATGGGCAGTACTAAGAATAGTGATCAGAACTTTACCCACCTTTGCTACGAGTTGCTCTAGTGTTGAACTATGTGCTTTAGCTTAAGCTACAATCCACCGAAACTTTTATGGCTTGCTATAATCGGCATGAAACTCTTTGATTCCTATCCCTGAATTTCTTATTCGGCTTTGAAATAATGTGGGATTTAATGCCCCCTTAATTTAAATGTTACATCGCCGAAGTGAAGCCTATTGGTTCTTTATTTAAGTATATTTTTTTATTTCTCTACAGCTGCACCAAAAAGCCTATGGTCCTACATATGGCATGGTTTCTTAAATAGTATTATACAAAGCTAAATATTATTAAACATGCCATGTCAGTCAGTATCAGATGTAACAGCATGATGCACTAAATTAAAAAATAAATAATAATATATAAATTACATGTGGCAAAACATGTTGTTGCCTCATGTTGTTGCCTCAGGATGAAAGTTGGGGCAGCAACTTTCATCCTGATCAGCAGAAGATCGCCATAAGTGACAACGGTGTAAAGGATACTGTGGTAGGCAGATAATCATGAGGAATGAGAAACGGCTACACACTGAACCTCTCTAGAAGGCTATTGCTGGACAAGGAAGGCAAGGGGATACCACCTTGTTTTATTTTTCCCTAGTAAGATAGCAGTATGGATGGTCATTCTAAAAGATAGTAAAGCGCACAATGGCTCAATACTTGTGCACGGGAGGGGAAGAAGCAAGGCTTCCCAGGTCGTAAACTAGTGAAATCCTTGTACATTCAGTGGAATGTGAGAATCCTACTAAAAATTGGAAAATTTGAAGAGAGAAATAGATAGATTAAAAATAGCCATATTGGGAATTAGTGAAATGAGATGGACTGGAACTGGAAACTTTTGGAGTGGTGATTACAGAATCATTTATTCAGGTGATGAGACAGCAAAAAATGGAGTCGCGGTGGTTCTCAATATGGTATGGGGAAGAAGAGTAATCAACTCAGTAAAATGTAGTAGCAGATTGATAATGGTAAAACTAGAAGCAAAACCAACAAATATTATAATAATACAAGCTTACATGCCTACTAGCGACCACAGTGATGATGAAGTTGAGAGAATATATGTGGATATTGAGAATCTAATCAAACAGACCAAGAAGGAAGATAATCTTATTGTCATGGGGGATTGGAATGCAGTCATTGGTGAAGGCAAAGATGGTAGAGAGGTGGGAAAGTATGAACTTGGATGCCGAAATGAAAGAGGAGATAGACTTTTAGAGTTCTGCCACCAATTCAATCTGATCATTAATAATACCTGGTATGAGGTACCAAAAAGAAGAAGGTATACTTGGAAAATGCCAGGGGATATAGGAAGGTACCAAATAGATTATATTATGACAAGAAACAGATTTAAAAATCAAGTAAAATCATGTAAAAGGTAACGTGGGAGCTGATGATGATAGTGACCATAATTTGGTTTTATGGAAATGTAATCTGAAATTTAAAAAGTTGTCACAACCAAGGAAAAGGCCCAAATGGAACATAAGTAACCTGAAAACAGAGGAAAACCATGGAAACTATAAACAGCAAACTGATGAAAGCATTAAAACTGGAGAGAGGGAAAAGAAAAACATAGAGGAAAAATGAACTCATTTGAAGGATACAATCATCAAGGCCGCCAATGACTGCATAGGATTAAGGAAGAAGCAAATAAAAAAACCAAGGATCACCCAGGACATTCTAGATCTAATAGATGAAAGAAGAAAATACAAAACCTCCCTAAAAGAAGAAAGCAAAGACAAATATAAACATATAAAAAATATGATAAATAGAAAGTGTAAAGAAGCAAAAGAACAATGGTTTACAGAGAAATGTAAAGAAATAGAAGATCTAACCAAGACTGGAAGAATTAATAAAGCTTATAACATTATAAAAGGAATAAGCCAGCAAAACAAGACATGAAGTACAATTATCAAAAATAAACAGGGGAACATACTTATAGATAAGGAAGAAATTTCGGAAAGATGGAAGGAGTACTTAGAAGATCTATATAGTGAAAAAGATCTAGATGCCAAGGCCATAGAAGATGAAACAAGACTTGATATGGAAGAAATTGGTCCAACTATATTAAGAGATGGATTTGAATGGGCACTGAATGAATTGTCAGCCAACGAGGCACCAGGCACTGATAACATCCCCTCAGAATTAATAAAATACTCAGGAAACATAACGAAGTCATATCTTTTCAAGATCATAAAGGATATTTATGAAACAGAGATCATCCCCAAAGATTTTACATAATGCTCTATCATACCCATTCCTAAAGTGAATAATGCAAACAAGTGTGAAAATCATCGAACAATAAGCTTAATATCACATGCTTCAAAAATACTACTCAAAATTATACAAACAAGACTAACAAAGAAAGGTTGGAGAATATGTTGGCAATGACTTTGGATTCAGGAAACAGCAGGGGACAAAAGATGCAATCCTAGCTCTAAGAACAGTTATTGAAAGAAGATTGGAGAAGAATCAAAATACTCTGATAATCTTTCTTGACTTGGAGAAAGCCTTCAATGACTGGAATCAAATGTTTCACCTCCTAAAAACAATAAAGGTAGATTGGAGAGATAGAAGGCTCATATTTAATCTTTACAAGCATCAAGAAGCCCTAATAGAAGCAGCCAGCAATACAACAAAAAATGCAATAGCAAAAATACGTAGAGGTGTAAGACAGGGGTGCTCTCTTTCACCCATATTGTTTAATCTGTACATTGAAGATGCAATAAATAAATTGAAAGAACTAATAGAAACCGGAACTAAGATAAATGGAATTGATATTAACTGGCTATGGTTTGCGGATGATATAGCAGTTTTAGCTGATAACAAAAACAAACTGAAAGCCACCCTAACAAAGATGGAAGAAATCTTCACACAGTACAGCCTAAAAATTAATTATAAGAAAACAAAATTATTAATTACAAGTAAAGCAAATTCAATGAAAATAAACCTGGAAATAAATAATAACCTACTACAACAGGTATCCTCTTTTAAATATCTTGGAAGTCTTATCACAGAAGATGGAAGAAACCGATCAGATATTAAAGCACAAATAATCCTAGCCAAAAAAGCATTCTATAACAGAAGAAACATTTTTACCTGTAACGGACTTAGCATCCAGCTCAAAAAAAGGCTAGTGAAAACATACATATGGAGCATTGCATTATATGGTTGTGAGGCCAAGACTCTAACAAAACAAGACATGAAAAAGTTGGAGGCATTTGAAATTTGGTGCTGGAGAAAGATAATGAAAATTAGTTGGACAGAAAAGAAAAGTAATGAAGAAGTTTTGAATATAGTTCATGAAGAGCGGTCATTAATGAAACACATCAATAAGAGAAGAAAAAGCCTAACTGGACACCATTTGAGGCATGGGGGACACTGATTACAGAAATAATGGAGGGGACTGTAGAAGGAAAGAGGTCACGAGGCAGACCAAGAATTTCATATATAAATAACATAATGATGCTAACTGGCACTAAGAGTTATGAAGAGATAAAAAGGAAGTCACAAGACAGGATGTTGTGATGTGCTGCTATATTTACCAATTTTCGGATTGATGCACCAAATAAAAGAAAATCAGCATTCTTCAAAAAACGTGTGTGTGTGTGTGTGTGTGTATATATATATATATAGTTATTGTATAATATTTAGTATATAACGTCTTGTATAATTAGTAACATTATCACCATCAATTTTCCTAACAAGGAGTGTACAGCTACTATGACAGCTCCACATGATTAAGTTTACATCATTATTAATCTCCTATCAATAAATTAGTCTATTACTTGACAGTACTCCAATATTGTTGTGTCTGACATTTCATTTTTCTAAAGCGCTTCTGACTGAATCAATCTACTCAGGCCTAGGCCTTCCTCTGGGTCTTTTTCCTGACAACTTGATATCAAACATCTGTTTTGCTAACCTATCTTCTCCAATTTTGCTTCAGTGACCTTAGATTAAGCCCTGCTCACACATTCTTGAATCCAAACAATGTCAAATTCCCTTCTAATGTCTGAATTTTTAATATGATTCTACCATTAATCTCCTCTGTTCAGGCCACTAATTTTTTTCAGAACTCTCATATCAGTAGTCTCTAATCGTTGATCAAGTGCTTTATTTCTAACCTAAATCTGCGATCCATAACTTAAAACTGGTTTGAACACTGTCTTGTATACTGCTAGTTTAATGTTATGCTAAGTTCTCTCTCCCTCTCTTTTATTCCATATCATACCACCTTTGCTTATGATGTCTTTTATTTCCATATTTAATTTACCATCTAAACTAAAAATTAACGATCACATGTTAGTTGAAAGCAGATTTGAATTCATAAAAAGAACCACATACTTCAAAAAAAAAAAAAAAAAAAAAAAAAAAAAAAAAAAAAAAAAAAAGATAATGAACCAACATCTAATAAACAATTTAAAATTCACCTCCTAGAACAGGAGAGTATTAGAAACTTATATAAAAGCAGAATAAGAGATAAAATAAAACCAACCAAAAACAATATTGAAACTGACTGGAAAAATATAAAGGAAACCATACTAAAAGCAGCAGAAGAAAGTTTAGGATACAAATCAAGGAAAAACAAAAAATGGCTCAGAACTTGGAATGATGACTTAATTAATCGAAAGGAAAAAACAGGCTTTTAAAATCTATCTGCAAAATAAAAACACTGCAGACTATATACAATATAAGAAATTACGGGCTGAAGTCAGAAAGCTTTCCAGAAGTATATGCAGAGAAGATTGGAGTAAATATGTTAACTCATTAGAGCAGGATATCACTGGACCACAAATAGATTTTAAAATTTTCAGGCAACTACAAACAGAAGAAAATGACCAATTAAGAAATAATCTGATTTCCAAAGAGGATTGGATAGAACACTATAAAATATTGTGGAATGAAAAACAAGAAATACAAAACAATGACAAAACTCACAAAATTGAAGATACCAATATACAGGAATGTACAGAAGAAATAGTAATGGACGAATTAGAAAAAGAATTAAAAAAACTCAAGAAATAGAAGAAGCCCAGGCCTGGATGGAATATGCGTTGAGCTCTTTAAATATGCAGACAATAGCTTAAAAGAAAACCCACTTAAACTCTTTAATAATATCTGGAAATATCAAAAGATCCCAAAAGAATGGGAAACTAGAGTAGTAATAAATATTCACAAAAAAAGGTCCCAAGGACAAATGTGGCAATTACAGAGGCATTATTCTCTTAATAACAGCATCTAAGCTATATGCAAACATCTTAAAGAACAGACTAATTAAACATACAGAAAATTATTTAGAAGAAGAATAGTGTGATTTTAGAAGAGGGAGAGGATGCACACATGCCGCTTTCATAATGCAAAAGATCACAGAAAAAAGAAAAGAATTTAACCGCCCATTTTTCTTCTATTTATTGACTACGAAAAGGCATATGATAACTTGAACAGAAATCTACTCTGGAAAATATTACAAGACGATAAAATACCTCCTAAATTAATTAAAGCAATAAAAAGTCTATATAGAGAAACAAAAATTTGCATCAAATTTGCAGATGGAACATTATCAGAACCTATAACTATAAATAAAGGAGTAAGACAAGGTTGTAGCTTATCCCCAATCCTATTCAACATTTATATAAATAGAATCCTAAAAGAATGGAAAACACTGTCCAAGATGGAATTAAAATAACAAATAATAAACAGCTAAATACAATACCTTATGCAGATGATCAGGTACTAATTTCAAATTCAGAAGATAAACACCAAATTGAAACTAACCATCTAAATGAAATAGCAAAAAAATTTTAAATGAAAATATCTGAAAAAAGCAAAAGCTATGGCAATGTGGAAATACCATTCAAAATGTCAAAATTATGCTTAACAATAAAATAATAGAACAAGTTACAGAATTCAAATACTTAGGCAATATAATCTCACAATACAATACTGATTCACAATTGGAAGCAAGACTACAAATTTACAATAGAATGAATAACATAATTAAAAGAAATTTTGGAAAACAAATGACTAAAGAAACTCAATTAAGATTACATATGACCTCTAAACCATTTCTCAAATTTGGAAGTGAAACCTGGATTCTAAAACAAAGAAACAGACAAAGATTGGAAGTAGCACAGATGAAGTTTTTAAGACCTCTCCTGGGACTCACTAGATTAGATAAAAAGAAAAATACAAAAATAAGAGAACGATTAGATACAAAGAACATCGTACAAGCAATAGAAGAACATCACAAAATTGGCTATACCACATAGAAAGGATGAATAACAACAGGATTCCCAAACTAGCATATAAATATAAACCTACAGGAAGAAGAGACCGCAGAAGTCCAAGACTAAGATGGAAAGACCAACTTCATCTACAGAGCAGGAACAGGACATAAAAAGCCTATACCTGAATTGCTCAGACGACGATGATGACTAAACATTTTGCCAAAATAACCGATATATGATATTTGTTCTATAGGTTCTCCATTGAGAATGCAGCAGAAGTTTTCTATGTACCTACCTATTTTCAGCTGATTTTCTTGTGAAATTTGCTACATCTGTTATTCAATTTAGTTCGAGAAACCTGGCAACTTGCACAGGATGTGTTTTAGGAATACAACATCTGCATAAAGCAAAGAACTAAGTATGATATCTCCAATTCTAATATCAAGTATACCACTTTCATTCATAATATGATCCATACAGATGGATTGTATTATGAAAGGTACTATAATTGTAGTGGTTTGAAACTTTTTCTGAGCACCTTGTCATATGCCTTATCCAGATCTACAAAACTTAAGTACAAATGATGATTATCATATTCCCATGATTTCTCAACTATTGGTCGTAAAGTGAAAATCTGATCTTGACAACATCCATTTGGCCTAAACCCAGCTTGTTTTCTAAGTTTTTCTTCTGCAATTTTTCTCAGCCTCTTTTCAAGTATCCTTGCATAAATCTTACTTGGAACACTTGTTCAGCTTTATTCCCTTTTTCGACCTTTTGACCAGGCCCTCTGAATTATGCAATGTAGTCAATGCAAAACTTTTATACCTCCATATTTGAGCATTTCTGATCAAATATTATCCATTCCAAAACTTTCCACATTTCAATTTTTGATGGCGTTTTCTACCTCAAGTATTAATATGTACTCCTGCTTGAAAATTTTCAACTACTGTTCTGTCACTACATGTTTCTCTTAAGTCTTTCAAAAGTAATTACTGTAGACATCTTGGATATCCTTATTTCAGTTTTCATGTCATCTCTGATTTCCGTTTACAGTACTCTTTCCTGTATTTTTAAGTTTTTTCAATAGTCTCCAGAACATTTTACCACCTTCCTAATCTTCTATATTCTTACCAAAATCTTCCCACGCCTTTTGTGTAGTTACTTTTAAACATAGCTCAGCTTTCTTACATCTTGCTCTGCATTGTTTTAAGTATTTGCTTGACTTATGTGCTAGGAACTTTTGGTATACTTTCTTTTTTTTTTCTTTTTTCCAGGATCTCCATGAAGTTTTGGGAGACCCATCCTAGAAAACACAAAGTCCATCACACCACTCCTTAAATTCATTCATAGTTTGTGCTCACCCTATCAGGCATTGCATTGCATTCCATGGTTCCACCACCTTCCATGCAAATAAACCACTCTTTACCCTCTTGCTAAGACTTCAACTTCCAGGAATGGCCTCTTGTCCTCATTCATTTCTCTTGTTCTAGAACATGGCAAAGAACTCCCCAGTGTCAGGCCTGTAACTACCTCTCAACAGTTTAAATGTCTCAATCATATGAACTCTTCTTCTCCAAACTTTGCAGTCAACATTCTCTCAGTCTTTTCTCATAGTTAACATTGTACAGTTCTGATATCATTTTTTGTTATCTACCTCTGCACTCTTTCCAAGGTTTATTAATCCCCTTCAAATCCTGATGACCAAATCTGACACAATAGCCCAGATATCGACCCTACAGGGTCTCAGAATCCTACTTATAACCTTATGCTTCTTTGGTACTGTACCTTCATACACAACTCTCAGATATCTATCAGACTCAGACAGCCATCCCCAATCCAATTCACTAACCTGACATCTAATCCCACATGCTGTAACATAAATATCAGCCTATCATATTCACCCTACCTTTGTAAAAAAAAAAAGGCAGTGTATGCGCAACAGATTATACTAAAACAAAGTGTCCCTTAACAAATCCATGCTGACTCTCACAGATTACATTCATTTATCCAATACTGTATGTGATCTCTCACTAATTTCTCCAAAATCTTAATATTTACTAAAGAAATACAAACTGGTTTATAGTTTGACACTTCCATTTCACCTTTATGAATGCTACTATTATCCTCCTGCTATTTGGGTACCTTTCCCATAGCCAGACTCTCACTGAAAAGCCAGGTCAATGGAGCTGTCAGTTCTTTAGCATACTCCCTCAAAACACATGGTGAAATCCCATTCTGTCCCATTGCTCTACTGACATCTCGAGTACTCAGCACATGAAACACACTGTCCTCTTGCACTTCTAAACTCAAAACTCATTCCTGCAGTATTGCAGCCTTTCAGGATGAAATACACTAATATAATCATTAAACAACTCCATTATGTCTCCTACATTCCACTCCCATCTTCATCTAACAATGTCATTCTACTAAAATCATTTCTCCTTAACACAAAACTCCTTTGGATTTTCCTTGGATCTCAGAACTAATCTCCTCTCATAATCAAGTTTTGCCTTCCTTACCATACTAATCACTCATATTCTTCATACATCTACACTCCACTCCCTATCCTTATATCTCTCATAACCTTTTTTTCACCTGCATTCTCATTGGAGATCATTTGTCCACTTTACACCAAACTGTGATCTCTTTTTCACTTGACACATACAACTTTCCATTGCTGCTAATAAATATTTCTTCACTAGTTCCATGTACTGATGATATCTTGCTCTTCCAATTCCATCATGCATGGAACTGTCACAAGCTGATTTCTAAGATTATTATAATCAGCTACCTTATAATTATGCATAAATTCCTTTCTCTTTGATACTCCTGCATTTTTTTTTTTTTTCATTCTTCAAGTCAAAACTAGTCATTCTCTCCATCTGGGGACAGGGATGCCATCTCAGTTACAATCAGATCCTCTGATGTTAGGGTCATATTGTGTGTTGTGTGTTCTTCTACTACATATTGCCTAAGGCATTTGTTCCTCAAGAAATCCTGAAATTCCATTTCCTTACTACTACGTGCAGTTTCCTCTTCTTAGTTTATACTACTATAGTTAAATTTTCCATAATGATCATTCTTTTTGCACTTGCCAAGCTCATTTGCCTAAACATTTCCTGCTTTTACCCATCTATGCTCCCTGGCTTATAGCAACACCCCGCTAAATATCATGTCCAGCCCACCTCCATCTCACACCATATGCTCTCGAAACCAGTAGTGCCATTGCCTTTCAAATCATCCACTCTGAGAGGACACAACTCATTATCATAAACAATACTCCACTACTGCATTTGCTCTTCCCATTCTGCTGAAAAATGCCTACTTCTATTCCTGTCAGTATATCATCTTCTGTCAACCATGTCTCACTGATCCCAATAATCTTTGGACAAATCTACTTTATCCTAGATACTCCTGCAATTTGTACATCAATGCATTCTCAGTGTTTCTATATCCATCATTATTCATTCCAGATGACTGGATTCTGTAAATTCCAGATGACTGGGAGAAAGGGGAACACATGGTATACCATGTGTTCCCCTTTCTCCCTTGCCTGGAGAACAATTCTTTCCAGATGTCTACATTCTTTCTCCTTCTAAAACAGGCTGTCTCATGCATACAGTTCTCTTCTATCCTCAAATGTATTCCAGGCATCCATATAATCCAAGCCTCTCTTCTGAGACATTCTGGCTATCATAACATTCATTACTGATGTTCTCCTCAGCTTTAACAAATCTGAATAATACACTTGCTATCTTCCCCATCTTGCTCTTTTGCCATACAACCTCAAGTCTCTCACCACCCAACCTAATTCATACTACCTCTCAAGTCATTCATACTACCATTACAATCATCTCATCCATTCTTACACCTTGCTTAAATGCTATAGTCATGCTGACTATCATCCCTCTAGGCAAACACTTCTCTGGCATTCTTTTTTGCACTCCATAGATCATCAAATCTCTATACATCCCTTACCCACTCTTTTCCATCCTTGCTCACCTGCATCCCTCACTCGCTCTATCTCCTCCAATACTTTCTCTCCTACTTACTTGCCTTTCTGTCATCCCTCCATCCATAGTGTCTGCACTGTCTTGCTTCCTCTCTTCTCCTGGGAACAGGGATGCCATCTCAGTTACAATCAGATCCTCTGATGTTATGGTCAAATCCAAACCATTCTCTCCCTTTCTATTATTCCCATAACTCTCTCACTCCTACTCTCATTTGCTTCACATCTGTTCTTTCCAGTCTCCTAATCTCTTCTTTCATGCTTCTTAACTCATTCTCTCAGTACACCTCTCTCTCTCCCCAATCAACACCATTTTCCAAACCTACTACACACTCTAATTCTAATTTTAATTCCTTATTCACATGACTCTAGTCTTCCTCAGCCTTGATTATGCTACTCATCTCTCTCTCTCTCTCTCTCTCTCTCTCTCAGTCAGCATTCACTCGTTTCTCACATCCTTCTTCATTTCCAGCATTATTGATACACATTCATTCCTTGTATGATATGTGCTGTTCCTAGAATTTCTTTGTTATTCTTTGTACTGTATTTCCTATGCTAAGCAGACAATGCATTTTTCAACAATGCTGATGGTACTTGACACTTAAACTTAATGTTCAGATAACATATATTCAAGATTATGCTATGTTTTACTGATTCAAGATTGAATCAGTAAAACAAAATTCTTTGGCAAGAACATGTTCTCTTTCTCTCTCTCTCTCTCTGATTTCAAGACAGAAGAATACACTACATAGGAATCCAAGACAAAGAGCCAAAGCATAATTTTTGTTTTTCTGCATGTGAGTAGGTTGTAACTGAAGGCACAAAACTTTCATACTGTGCTGTGAAATACAATTATATTGTACTTCATAGCATGATATAAAAATTTTAGCACATCATCTGGACATTCATTTCACTTCTTAGATGACAAATAAAGATTTCATATTACTCTGTTTGAAATACATGGAATTTATTTTTCAGAGTAAAAGTCAGCATTATCTGTTTTTAAATAGTTCGTGTTTACAAGCATAGTATGTACTGTCTGACCACAGATTAGAGATCCTCAGCTGGCAATGTGCCAAGAAGAATCAATTCGTGTTAAAGGGGAGAAAGGAATAAGGAAATGTACGAATTTGTTACCAACATGTGAAATCATGTGCATAATCGTAAAATTTTCCAACTGTTATACAAGCAAAATAGTTGCCAGTTTAAAAACTTCAATGTTCATAAAAGAAAAGTTAATTTTCTGACATATAATAATAAACAACTCATCCACCAAGACAGATTTGATTATCCTATTATCGGAATGGATTCTCCTTCTTCTGACATGTGCAGAAGTGTCGAAGGGTCTCACATCTGTGGGTATACAGTAGATACAAATTTGAAATTTAGCTATTAAATTGGTATGGTTTTTTTTACTGTTTCACATTTAACCTTTTCAAATTTACTTTAAATCTAACTTTTAGATCACTAAACTTGCATTAAAATAATTACCGGAAGGAAATAAGCCTTCTTCAGCAAAGAGCTGCATTACTAAATGCCTTCGCTGGTCCAGAATTCTGCGCTGTGAAGACAACCCTTTTTCTCCTTCCACTGGGGTTTTTGGAGTGCGCGGAGAACGTGGAGAAATATCAGCATCAGAAAAATCTAAAAGGTAAATTTAATTATGTTTATTATGAAAACTTTTTAATCCTTCACTAGGAGCACTGAAATACTTGGTGCTCTTCCCTACAAAAAAAAAAAAAAAAAAATGCAATCGAGTACCATTAAAAAAGAAGAAGAATATTTACTAAGTTGCAAAGTGGAACATGCCTAATTTCAAAGATTTGGTTTATCATTCATATCTACTGCATGCCAGCATTTATCATGGAGAGAGAGAGATTAGCAAAGATAAAAGAGAAATTGGTATGATATGAGAAACAAATAAGGAAGATCGGACTTCTGTACAGCATAATTTTATTATATTTACAAAACAATCAGAATAGGAACTCTGTAATCAACTGATACCATGGTCAGAAATTCTATATTTTTTTGTGAAGAAATCTAGTGTAATACTGGTTTTGCTTAGAGTAGGGGTCTTCAACCTTTCAGACAGTGCGAGCCGCATTAAAAATTTCAATGAAGCCCGCGGGCCACTAAGCTATCTGCAGTATTTAGAATTCTAAGATGCTTTCTATAAAAATAAACTCAGCTTTAAGAGTGTAGGAAGAATAAAGTTCATGATAAGTAAATACAATCAATACTTGAAAAAAGATAATTTCATGAAGAAAATATTAATTTTTTACAATGTCAATGGGCAACTTGGCAATGTTTTTCCTTGACCAGCTTGTCAATGTCGGAAGTCGCTATGAGCAGAGTATTCTTGAGATGTTGTCCGTAATCTGAGTTCTTGTCTTGGACTTCACATGCTCCATTCTGGAGAAGAACTGCTCACATAAGTATGTTTCCTAACAAAGTGTACATCTTCAAAGCATGCCGGTGAAGATTAGGGAATGCGTCCTCAGAAATGTAGTCTTTGTAAAATGTAAGCAAGGGCACATTGAATAATTTTTCTCTCAAAGAAGAGTTGTTTTAGAGTTCAAGCAGCTCCATTTTTACTGAGTCTGGCATTTCGGCAGCATTGACACTGAATGGCATTGAAAACAAATCTAAAGAAGACTGTTGGTTACGAAAATCACTAAATCTCTCCTCGAACTCACTTCGTAACACAGTTAATTTTGTAGCGTATTCATCAAGAGACGACTCAGCGAGAAGCCGAAAATAAGTTAAGTCTTTTTTTTTTTTTTACGAGTTGTGTCTCCCAAAGTTTGAGCTTAGCCACAAAAGCTTTGATGTGATCAAACAGAGTGTGCACCAGTTGATCTTTGGATTGCAGCCGCATATTTAGGTCATTCATATGCAACGAGATGTCAGTCACAAAGGCAAAGTCTGTCATCCACTTCGGATCGTTAAATTCCGCAATCGGATTCCCCTTGGTTTGCATAAACTGCTGTATTTTGCTCCGTAAGTCAAAGACTCTTAAGAACTTTCCCTCTGCTCAACCAAGGCACATCACTATAATAAACCACATCACCGTGATCAACTTCGCATCTTGGGTCACAAACTCTTGGAATTGACAATGATTCAATCCTCTTGTCTTAATAATGTTGACGACAGTCACAATAACTTTCATGACATTTTCAAATCCAATAGTTTTCGTGCACAAATTCTCCTGGTGGATTAAACAGTGGTAATGGATGAAATCTTTTCCTTCTAATTCCAATTCTTTCCATAGCAGCGCAACAAACCCTTTGTTTTTTCCCACTATAGAAGGGGCACCATCAGTTACCACACCCTCGAGGTTGGTTAAGTTGAGGTCGAAACGCTGGAGCATTTTCTTGGTGGCTTCAAGAATACCAGTGCCTTTCATCATTCCCTTCATAGGTACGATCGCTAGTAGTTCTTCTGTCACATTGAATTGTTGATCAATGCCACGGACAAAGATAGCCAATTGTGCTGTATCCTTCACACCTGTTGCTCTCATCTAAAGCAAGTGAATATAACATAAATTCGGACGACCATTTTTTTTAAAGTTCCTTCAATGTCATTGGCAAGTTCTTCAACACGTTGTGCTACAGTTACCCCAGACAAACTCAGTTTTTTAAACACTTCCTTATTATTTGGGCACAGAATATCCCCAGCAGCAATGAGACACTCTTTCACAAACTTGCCATCCAAGACGGCTTTTGATTTTTTAGCAATTTTTTCAGCTATTACTTACTTTGATATATGCTTCACTCTCTTCCCTCTGCCCTTTAAACATATCCTGTTGGCATTTTAAATCAATTTGGAGACGGTTCACTTTGTCCACACGAAGCCGCCCTTGAAGGTGATCAAAATTGGATGCATGCTTTGTCTCATAGTGTCGTTTTATATTGTATTCTTTTAATACTGACACTGACTCACGACAAATTAAACACAGTGGCTTATCGTCAACCGACACAAAAAAGTACAAATTGGTCCACTTTTCATTAAAAACCCGACAAGAATCACTTGATTTATGCTTTTTACTTGTAGGCGCCATAGTGATGGAAGGTGAACCCAAAAAATGATCCAAAATGGCTGTGTAATGGTTATTATCCACTGAATATGTCTCACACTAATGAAAAAATTCTGGCAATATAAAACCACAATAGGCTATGGCTGGCACAACGAACCTGCGTGCACTTATACACGAATATCACACTGTTCACGACTGACTGTGGATGAGATCCTCTTGTATTTATATGAAAATAACAAAGTATTGAGAACCTCCGAGATGTATGTGGAAGGCACTAGACAGCACACTCGAATGAACTACTGCTTCAGCCATCTACTTGCGACATTAGTACTAGTATTTAAGTACCGCTTGGCGCTGGTAGATGGCTGAAGAAGTATGTCTATTTAATATTTATTTTTATAGGATTTTATGTAAAGTATCATATGCACAGCGTTCCTTGTGAATCTGGAAAGCATCTTACAATTCTAAATAACACAGCATAGCTTAGTGGCCCACGGGCTTCATTGAAATTATTTTTTATTTAATCGCGTTTTAATGTTAAGTAGTTATTTTGTCAAAATGGTCAGCAGGCCATGCAAAGAGCTCTGCGGGCCACAGGTGGCCTGAGGGCCATGCATTGAAAACCCATGGCTTAGAGGGTGCTGGTTTGAAATATTAACAGCTATAAAATATTTTTGTTCTTTTGGGTAGTGTTGAATAAGAGGCCTGTGTAGCTCAGTGAAAGTGGCACTTGCATCCTCTGTACTTGGTCGCTCGAAGTTTGACTTAAGTTTAAGTCTAGTCGCCGACTGAAGGAACTTTTAAGGAGCCTGTATAGCTCGGTGGATGTGGCGTTTGCACACCACCGCGCTTGGCCGCAGGAAGGAAGTCTTGGTTTCGAGTCTAGTCGGCGACTAGAGGAAATTTTTCTAAGCCTTTTTTCGACCAGTTCCCGAGTTAGTCGATCTCTGGCATGGGCAAGCAGGTTTTTCCTCCCGGAAACTCGGGTTTTTCGTCCTGTAAACTCAAGAAAATCGACCGTAGAACCCACATTATTTCAGACATTAAATATATTGTGTTACGGTTAGGGACCACGAGATGGCGGCACATTTGAGCCGTCTCTCTTCACTGCGTACCGCTTAATTAGTGATAGCCTTGGGCCATCTGTCTCTGATTGGGTACCAGTGGAGATTGAACTGCCCACTCAGTCTCCAAAAGTTAGATAGGGCTAAATGGCCTCGCCTACTCCCGTATATACGGGAATAAAAAGGCATTAGCTGATTTTTTTTTTTTTTTTTTTTTTTTTTGGGTAGTGTTGTGAATCAATGGAATGATATCCTTTGATTAGGTGCACTTAAGTTCAAATCTCATCTAGGCCAATAAGAACCTTTTTTGGGGACTTTGCAACTGAAGGCATAGTGAAAAAAATCCTGCCATTTCTTTCACATAGAGGTAACAGTGTTTTATCTGAAATTAGGAGTTTTTTGTCCCCCCCCCCAAAAAAAAACCAAACCAACCAGATAATGCATACTTTGACAGACATAGGAGATGCCAATAGGATTAACCATTCTATTGTGACAGTGGATTTATAGGAAATGGATACTTTGATATACATGACAGGCCACTGAGCATAATACATTAAGGGAAGGTGAAAATAACTGCAAAGTGAAATGCATCATCATCCTTTCAGGGATATTAGGCTGACTGGCCTGTTCCCGCCTCATTCATTCTTTTCATTGGTGATTCTTCACTTCTATGTCCTCCAGTTGAGTATCTTCTTGAAGAATCTCAAGCTGGCCATTCTTTGAATATTATAGAAAGTTTTTTTTGCTTCGTTATCAAGTAAACAGAAGATCTTGACCTAACAGTTGACTACTAAGGCAACTGATGTGAAGTTACCAGGCTCTGTACACAAGTAGCCTAGTTATGAAAGTACTTTATGTGCAAGGTCTTCTGTTTGCTTATACTTGGGTATAGGATTAAAACAAGAATGTAATTTCTTATCTATTATAATTTATTCACTCTTTCATTATGTTTGATCCATTTCTTTTGGTATTTGTACTTTTTTTTTTTTTTTTTATCTTTTACTGAATCTTTAGTTCTTTATGCATCTCTATGCTTCTCTTTGTCCCATAGCATACATCCTGTTGTTCTATGTAGAACCACAGAAGCATGGAACAATAGATAGTTGTATGAATTCTGCAGTTATTTAGTAGCTTTTAGACAAATTTATTCTTATATGCTTCTGAACATGGTTAAATATGAAAATATTATTCATTATCCCTGTTATATTTAATAAACTAGACATTTTGGCATCAATGTTGGCTTCTTTTGGATATGATAGTGTTCAAGGTATCTGAAGTAGTTAATCTGTTCTAAAATTTTATTTTCAATCATAATTTTACTTCAGACTAGAGATACTGTTGATATTGCTGTTCCAAATTTTTTTGCAACTGAATTTAAGGGAAAATATTCATTTTTGGAGTTAATCTTGCTACAATTATTTGGTTATCTGCAAAAACTAGGATATTAAGTGAATTAAGTGAAGTGAATATATTAAGTGAATTAGGATATTAAGATATTAAGTGAATTAGGATATTAAGTGAAGTCCCACAACCAGCTTAAATGATGTTATCTTTATCTTCCATTTCTTTACTATTTCATTTATTCATATATTAAGATATTAAATAAGAGTGGTAACAGCGGGAAATCTTGACAGAGTTATGAAATATAAAACTATTATAAAATTATTTTATGATAGTTTCATAGTTTTAACATGTAGTGATTTCTCAACTATCTGGTCCCCAAACAACCAAACCCTCAATTAGTTAACTGATCCTTGAATAGATTAGCACACTGATGGTGAACTCGACTTCTTGAGGGTACTTGTGAGTGGATAACCATCATAGCCTCCTTGATGTTGTGGGCACTGAAGTCGTCTTCTATGTAAGGCATGGAGCTTTTGTCACATTCAATATTGTGGTGAGTGTGGCAGAAGTGGAAAGCTAGGCCTGAGCTGTCTTCTCTGTTATTAATGTCTCCAATATGCTCTTTTTGTCTAATTTCCAAACTCCTAGATGTTTGACTTATGTAAGCAAGGCCACAAGAACATGGAATATTATAAACTCTAGGATGTTTGTTGAAAGGGTTGTGATCCTTAGGCGAATGTAACAGAGTTCATATAGTCACACTGGGCTTGAAAGCCATTCTTATATCATGAGACTGGCGATTTTGAGAAAAAAGTTTGCCAATATAAGGGATGGAAACTGAGGCTCTATAGCAAACGTCAGAGAACTATTGTGGAGTAGGAGTAGAGAATAGTATTCTTTGTAACATTTTCTTAGAATATCCATTGCTCACCAATAGTTGGAGAAGAGAATGTAATGCTTCTTTTAGTGTTCCTCCATCTCCTGTAATAGAGATCACACTTTTTTTCAGCATATGTATAATACCTAATTTTCGTGATATATGATGCAATGAAAAGAAATATAGGTGATCTGTATGAGTGGGCTTATGGTATACACCAAGAGAGAGGCCTCCTTCTGCTTTTAATATGATACTCACACTGATGTGCCATCTCTTCATGCCCCTAATCTTTCTCAGGACTCCCAAATCTGTGGTCTCTAGTTTTTGGTCAAGTGTTTTATTTTTAACCCAGCTCACAGATCTATAAGTTAAAATTAGTTTAAACATGGTCTTATATACAGCTAATTTAGTGTTTTCACTAATTTCTCTCTTATTCCATATAAATCTATTCATTTGACTTCCTACCATACCAGTTTTGTTGATTCTGATGTCTATTTCCATATTTAATATTACGATCTTCATTAAAAATCGTGCCTAAGTATCTCAAATGTTTTACTTGTTCTATAGGTCCTCCATTCGCAATGCAGTTGATATTTTCAATGTTTCTGCCTATTTACATTGTCTTTGTCTTGATAATACTGATGATTTTCATACCAAATCTATTACAACAGTTATTCAATTTAGTCAGGGAATCTTGCAAAGTTGTACTGAATTTATTTAAAAAGTATAACAATATCATCTGCTTATATAAAGTAAAGAGCTGAGATTAAATCTCCAATTTTGATATCAAGTTTAATACCACATTCCTTCATAATGTGATCCACATAGATAATGAATAACAGAGGGGACAATGTACATCCTTCTCTGACAGATTAACATCAAACCATCTTCTTGTACTTCCTTTAATTCTAACTGCTGAC
This sequence comes from Typopeltis vanoorti, assembly GCF_054136105.1. Classification (NCBI taxonomy): domain Eukaryota; kingdom Metazoa; phylum Arthropoda; class Arachnida; order Uropygi; family Thelyphonidae; genus Typopeltis; species Typopeltis vanoorti. The sequence continues at coordinate 73,886,269 of NC_143571.1, forward strand.
TTACAACTCAAATAAAGACTAAGTATTGTTTTATATAATGCATCATACAACTGTAGTGTTTTGAATAGCATTCTTCTTGGCACTTTGTCATAAGCCTTTTCGAGATCTACAAAACTTAAATACAGATCCTTGTTATATTCCCACAACTTCTCAACTATTTGTCATTAAGTAAAAATCTGATCCCGACAGTGTCTATTTGGCCTGAATCCAGCTTGTTCTTCCAAGCTCCCTTCCACAATCCTTCTCAACTGTTTCTCACGTATATGTGCATAAATCTTACCAGGAACACTCAGTATGGAAATGCTTCTATAATTCTCACATTCAGTTTTATTTCCCTTTTTATATATGGGTATTATGAGAGCTCTACTCTAATCATCTGGAATTCGTCCTTCTGTCCAGGTCTTCTGAACCATGCAGTGCAGCCAGACTTTTACACCTCCATACTTGAGCATTTCTGGTTGAATATCATCCACTCCTGCTGCCTTTCCACATTTCATGCTTTTGATGGCATTTTCTACTTTAAGTATGGATATGTATTCCTAATTGTATTCCGGTTAAGTGTTTTTTACCACTTTGCTGTCACTGCTTGTTTCATTTAGCAAATTTTCAAAGTAATTACTCCATACTTCAAGGATATTTTTTTCTTCAGTTTCCATATCACCTTTATCATCTCTAATTCCTTTTACAGCACTTTTTCCTCTATTTCTGAGCTTTTTCAACCATCAGTATATTTTGCCACCTTCCTGATATTTATTTTCTTTGTTCTTCCCAAAGTCTTCTCATGACTTTTGTTTAGTTAGATTTACACAGTGTTTAGCTTTCTTACATTTGTCAATGTATTCTCTGAGAGCACAAGCTGACTTATTTGCCAGGAAATTTCAATATGCTTTCTTCTTTTCCTTCACTGCCTCTTTAACTTGCTGTGTCCACCATACAGTTCTTATTTTTCTATCCTTGCAGACAACCTCACCACATGCTTCTCTGAATCAATCAATGTTTTCTTCAGGATTAGCCACTGAATCTCCAAGGTTTGGTTGCTGTTCTCAAACTGTTTCATTTTTTCTTGAATAACATTTGTGTATTTTAGTGTACAGTTCACATCTGAGAGCTGTTCAACTTTTATTTGCTTTAAAACTTTCTTACATGTTCTTCTTAATAATATGAAATTCAATTTTATCCTGCTCAAGACTAAATGGTGATCACTACCAATTTTAAATCCTCTGTACACTCTATGTGTCTAGCACCAGTGAGAAAACATCACTATCAACAATAATATAGTCAATGAGACTTTTCTTATTCCTTGCCTGTTCTCTCCATGTGAATTTGTGCACATTTTTCTGTTGGAACTTTGTGTTAGTAATAATCGGTCCATGTCCTGAGCAGAAATCCAACAGGTATTTGTCATTATTATTAGCTTTGCTCTTTTCTCCAAAGTTTCCCAAAATATTTTTGTATGTCTAACAATCATTTCCTACTCTGTTATTTAGATTTCTAACAAGGACCAACTTTTCCTTTTTCATTGTGTCAACTGCTTTCTCAAAAGCCTAAAAAATAAAAAATAAAAATAATAAAATTCAAAATGTTTTCGAAATGTTCCAAGTAAAAACTGGCTAAGGCAAGAGAAATAGACATAACAAAGTCTTTTATCTATTTGTGGGATTTGTTTCTATTTATGAAGTAGCCTGTGTACATGACATGACAATGTCAAACAGTTCAACTATGTCAGGACAGAACTCCTGTAATAACAACTAGAGCATCAGCAAGAGGTACACTAATAAATAAGGATTAAATATCAACAATGACCATGATGTAAAGTAAGGACAGGTAGTAAGGAAGAAAGGCTGTAAGGACAGGTTTTTAATTTTTTTCCAGGTTATCCATTAAAAATGCTAATGAATTTTTAATGGATGATTGCAAGTAGCATACACAAGCACTTAAGAGATGAGCTAAGAATTCTAAGATTTGACAAGCTGGTAACTAAGAGCATCAGAACAGTCAATTATGAGTGCAAGAGGAACTTCTTTTTCTTTGTGGATTTTTGGTAAGAGATAGACCCAAAGCCACAAACAGATCAAAGGCACTGATATGGGGAGTCTCCCCTTTTTCCTACCTTAAGCAATTTCCATTTGGAACATCTTGAAGACTTTATACTCCTTGATACAACCATAACCTTCGTAACCAAAATTAAACACCTGCATCCACTCACATCAAATTCACTATGAAAAAGGAAAAAGCTGGATTTAGCCTTCTTGGACATTCTCCTCTCCCATACTTCATCTAGAGCAGGGCTGTCCAAAGCACTGCCTTCCGGTCGCATGCGGCCCACGGTGCGATTTTGTGCAGCCCGCCTGTCAATTTTGATTTTCACGAGCAAAAAAATAAAATAACAATTTGAATTGAATGCATATCAGATATTTTAATTCTATCACTAATCGATAATCTCGATGTTGATAATTTTATTTGGTATTTTTATATCACTATATACTCATGTGTTTTTCAAATATTAGATGTAACAAAGAAGCGTTCATACACTGTTTTGTTCCAACGTGCATGCTCTGGGTGCTCACAAGGAATGCGAGCGCACGATTAGTGTATAATTAGTGTTGTTCATTTGTTCAGCTTTCGAGGTTGTGTCGCTGCTGCTCACCAAATAGCTAGATACGCATTATGATGAGGCCCTTGGATAATTTTTTATTTCTAATGCAGTCCTCGGATTACCTAAGGTTGGATAGCCCTGATCTAGAGTAATTACAACTTTTGCAAACCCACCTTCACAGGCCAATCCATAGAATCTTCCCATCATCCATCTCAAAAATAAGAATAGTCAAATCCTTACTTAATAGAGCCAAATGTTATCTGCTCAACTCCAAGGACTGGAACTTGATACCTTCCAAAACATCATACTACAGAATGGCTTCATCTTGAGTGGAATGGGTTGCCAGGTCAGCTGTGAGTACTTTCTCAGTTAATGGGTTTAACAAGAGGTATGATAGATTGTGTGGATAGATTGGGGTTTCTGGCAATGAGTCTTTAGACTCCATGGAGGTGCCTGTACTATATAATAATAATAATTAATTTGGATCTTCTAAGGCTTGTCAGAATGAGTCAATTTACTTATATCTTTGCCTTCTCTTGGTCTTCTTACTGCCATCTCAGCATCAAACCTGATGCTTATTTTGCTGACCTTTCCTCTCCCATTCTGCCCCAAGTGACAATGCCACTTTAGATTAGCCCAGTCACACATTCTTGAATGCTAACACTGTCAAGTTCCTTCCTAATATCTTCATTTTTAACATGATTCTGTGATTGATGCTATCTGTACAGGTGCTTAATTTTCCTAAGAACCTTCATATCTGTAGGTTCTAGCTCTGAGATCCATAACTTACCACTGTCTGGTATACTGCTAGTTAAGTGTTTTGACCAATTTCTCTCTTATTCCATATAAATTTATTCAACTAGCTCACAATCATACCAGCTTTACCTATTCTATCATCTATTTCCATATTTAATTTGCAATCTAAACTAAAAACTTTGCCTAAACAGCTGAAATATTTTATTTGTTTTATACATTCTCCACTGAAAATGCAGCAGAATTTCTGCTTCAGAACTTCTATTTTCATAGTTTCATTGTTGATTTTCTTGTGAAATCTGTTACAGATATTATTCAATTTAGTTACAGAATCCCCAAGACTTGCACTGGATATTGTTAGGAATACAATATCATTTGCATAAAGCGGAGAGCTAAGTTTGATATCTCCGATTCTAATATCAGGTTTAGTGCCACTTTTTTTCATAATGTGATCCATTTAGATGATGAATAAGAGTGGAGATAATGTGTGTCCTAGTCTTATACCTGAATTTACACCAGACCATCTTCCTGTGTTTCCTGAAATTCTAAATGCTGACTTACAGCTTAAATATAGATCATGAATTGCTTTGCATAATGTTCCATTTATTACCATATAATTGTAATGCTTTGAAAAGGTTTTCTGTGATCACCTTGTCATGTGCCTTTTCCAGATTTAAAAAACTTAAGTACAGATCCTTGTCATATTCCCATGATTTTCCAAATTTTTTTGTAAAGTGAAAATCTGATAACAACCTCCTTGGCCTGAACCCAGCCTGTCTTTCTCCAAGTTTCTCTTCCACAATTTTTCTCAGCTTCTTTTCAAATATGGTTGCATAAATCTTACCTGGAACACTTAGTAGAGAAACTGCTCTGTAAATCTCACATTCAGTTTCATTCCCCCTTTTTTTATGCACAGGAACTAGAGCTTTACTCCAATCATTTAAAATTTGACCTTCTGACCAAGTCCTCTGAATTATGCAGTACAACCACTGCAAAAATTTCATACCTTCATATTTTAGCATTTCTCATTGAAAATCATCTACTCCAGCTGCCTTTCCACATTTCAGGCTTGAGACAACATTTTTTTTTCTACCTCACGCATTGATATATACTCCTGTTTGCATTCCACTTGAATATTTTCTACTACTGTTCTGCTTGTCATTGTTCTACTGTTCTGTCATTGCTTGTCATTTAACAGTCTTTCAAAGAAATTATCCCAGACATCTCGGATATCCTTATCTTCAGCTTTCACGTCACCTTTATCATCTTTGATTCCTTTTACACTACTTTCTTTTAACTCTGTTTCTATGCTTTATTAATAGTCTCTAGTATATTTTGCCACCATCTTGATATTATCTTCTATTCTTACTGAAGTCTTTCAATGACTTTTGTTTAGCTACTTTTACGCATAGCTCTGTTACATTTTTCTCTGTATTCTTTTAGGGCATCTGCCAGAAACTTTCAGTATGTTTTCTTGTTTTTCAGAATTACATCATTAACTTCTTGTGTCCACCATGGCGATCTTATTTTTCTATCTTTGCAGATAACTTCACAACAATCTCCCCTTGTGAATTAGTCAACATTTTCTTCAGAATTTTCTACTGAGACAGACATCATGGTTTGGTTCTTGTTTTCAAATAATTTCAATTTTTTTTTCTTGAATAGTATAGTTGAGTCTACAGTTCACCTGTAAAAGCATGTTCAACTTTAATTCTTTTTAAAACTCTTACATATTATTCTTCACAATGTGAAATTCATTTCTATCTTACGTAAAAATAAGTGATGATCACTTCCAATTTCAAATCCTCTGTATACTCTTGTATCCTGAACTAACATAAAGATATCATTATCAACAGTGACAGTGACACAGTCAATGTGACATTAGTAAATTTTTATTATTAATTCTTATGCCTATGTGTTTCTAATAATCTTCTGCTATTCTACAAGTATCATAAAACAATTCCCTTAGCGAATTCTAGAGTTACGTTACTGGCAGAAGAGCATTTATGAAAGACTGTGTGTTCCATCTCCAGCAACTAAATTGAAGATACAGTGCAAATGCTCTGAGTATTTTATTAGTGTATTTCATGTAGTGAGTGATCAGTAATGTTGAATAACAATATGAAGGAGGACAGATGACTGACATTTGAAGAATGGGAAGAGTTTAGAATTTTAAATAATCCATGTTAATACGGCTGTAAGACTGAATGAGATATCAGCACATATTATTATTACCATCTGATATCTCCAGGAAGTCAAGAACTCATCGAGGGAGGCTATATATTAAGAGAATGTGCAAAACAGCTGGCAGAACTCTTGACTTAGTTGTTCAACAAGAGCAAGTCAACAGGAACAATTTAAGGAAAGTGGAAAGGATGAAAAACAGTGCCACTGCATGAAATAGAATCTAAGTCAATAGTGTCTGACTATAAGCCAGTATGTATATTAGGTGTAGTGGTGAAGGTACTGGAGAGGGCTAGGACTTGAGAAAGAATAGAAACATGGATTAATGAGAATGAAAATCTTTTGATATTGCTGAATGGGTCTGTTAAAGGGAAGTCTTGCTTTAGTAACTTAGTTACATTTTATAATAGGATGACTATTGGCAGTAAACAGAGAAGATTCATATATAATGATTTTTATGGATTTTGCTAAAGCATTTAATAGAGTACCCAGATGACAAACTACTGCTTCAAATTGATCAGTTGGTAGAGGTGTTACAGAGATGAATGGCTGATAGCAGCCAGTGAGCTGTGTATGGAGCAGTGTTCCTAAAAAGCAACATGACAAGTGGGATACCACAAGGTTTGGTTCTAGGACTATTGTTGTTCAATTTATATATCAATGATATAGCACCAGTTCAGTTATTAGCTGATGATGCTAATTAGGAAAACCAATGTCCAGGAGTTCTGACATGATGTATTAAATGTTGCAATAGGAATTGAACAGGTTGATGCTTTGGACTCAATAATTTACACTTAGCAATGTTGCTAAGTGTAAAGCTATGCACTTTGGCCAGAAAAATTGGAATGAGGTCCATTATATTGGAGGAACTTGGCTCACTTGGCTTGAGGAGGTGAGGGATATAGGAATCTTGGTGGAAAGGGAACAGAAGTTTGGTGGACACATTACAAAAGTTGTAAAGATCACCCAAAAATTTGCTGCTATAATGCAAAAAACCTTGACAAGTTTGGATATGGAGATGCAGGTTCTGCTGTATAGGGCACTAAACAGGCTACAATTAGATTTCTTTGCAAGATCTGATCACCTGTTATAAATACAGAAGTGAGGAACTAAGACCATCTCCTGAAATGTTGAGTATGAAGACAGATTTAGGGAATGTGGTCTGCAGAGCTTGGTGGATAGCAGGAGGAGAAGCACGGTGATAGATATGATTGAGACATAGGTTCATCTCACCAGCTTATCAGATAGATATAAGGAAATTATTGTGCATGTTAATAGGTGATAGAAAAATAAAACGTTATCTCAGGAAACTGTACAAAGGTCATGTCAGTAAGGAAATGAGAAGATTTCATTTTACATAGCAAGTGGTGAATGAGTGGAATACATTGCCAGAGTGTTTATATATATATATATATATATATATATATATATATATATATATATATATATATATATATATATATATATATATATATATATATATATATATATATTTATTTATTTATACACACAGCTCAGCCAAAAGTATCCAGATACCACTTGTCTGGCAGGCCATACATGATCGATGCAGTCAATACCATGTTGGGCCACCTTTTGCAGCAATAACTGCTGCAACACGTTGTGAAAGGGTGTCTACAAGTTGCTAACTGTTCTGGTGTTGGCCTTCAAACACTCCAACAATTGATAGTGGTTGGTGATAGGTGGCTTGCACAGGCATATGCGGCACTTCAGAATATCCCACATCATTTCAATCGGAACTCTGAACTGGCCAAGGTAACAGGTTAATGCTAACCTCAGTGAACCACCTTTGTGTTGTACACATAGCATGGCATGGTGCATCGTCCTGCTGGAAGAAACAATCGAGTGCATTCCCATAGAACTCTGCCATTGCTCCAGGAAGATGATTAAATGATTAATCAGCACTTCCTGGTACCAGAGGCACTGAGTCTCATGCCCAAACCACATATGGGTCCCACACCTGCTGAACAGAACACTGCCCATACCATGACTCAACCACCACAATTCTTCACTGTGGGCACAAGACAGCCTTTGTCATCTCTCTTGTGGGTCTGAAGGGCATCTTCAGACTCACACACATCCATCTGATTGGCGGAGAGCAAAGTAACTCTCATTACTCCACATCACTTGCCCACTGGTCCAGTGCTGATGCCCTTGACATAGCACAGATGCTGCTGAGCATCCACCTCCGAGATGAAAGGCTCCCTCTTTGCAGCCTGCCTGAAAAACCTTATCTCATGAAGAGCACGATGCACTGTTTGTGATGGTGGGCTACACTGGGAGGTGGAAGACGAATCTGTAGGTTCCACTGATACAGCAGCTGTGATGGCCTGAAGATGGTCTACTAGTCTTCATGAACTCTCAGGCAATGGCTTGTTTGTCACAGGGTCTTCCTGAACATGGTGCAGCCATTGTAGCACCTTGCTTCTCATATTTTTGTACAATTTTATGTACAGTGGATTGTGGATGCATGGTCAGAACATTGATCTCACAGATGGAGATCGGTGTTCTGATGTGCCGTATATAAGTGGCATATTGCATGCAACTTACTCATACACCATGCAACGATCATCGCTTGTTCAAAATCCCTTAACTGATGTCTTGGGCATGCTGGCCAGCTGTGTTCTAGAAAACTGCTGCCTTGGATGTCTGTTACCTTCCTTTTATATCAGATATGATGCAGTGCTTTATGGGAGGCCAGTACATTATATATAGGGGGTGTCGTGATACTTTTGGTAGGGCAGTGTGTGTGTGTATATATATATATATATATATATATATACACACACATATATATGACAGAATGATCATTAACTCAGTTAACATACATAGTTTTATTAAGACTTGAATGACTAGAACCGAGATTTAAGTAAAAAGATTTTAATATAAAAACATTACTAGTTTCGGCCTGTAACAGCCTTCTTCAGGTGACATTATAAAAGAAAGAAAAAACACTAAACATTAAAGGTTAAAAGACTATGAACAACATAGACAGTCTCTATACATAATTAGCATGAAAACGTTGTAGTTGTATTTGTGTTGTATGCAACAAACTAAAGAACAGCTTCCAATACAACTACAATGTTTTCATGCTAATTATGTATAGAGACTGTCTATGTTGTTCATAGTCTTTTAACCTTTAATGTTTAGTGTTTTTTTCTTTCTTTTATAATGTCACCTGAAGAAGGCTGTTACAGGCCGAAACTAGTAGTGTTTTTATATTAAAACCTTTTTACTTAAATCTTGGTTCTAGTCATTCAATTCTTAATAAAACTTTATATATATATATATATATATATATATATATATTGCTACTACCTACTAACCTTTTGTTGGTAGTAGCAATATATATATTGCTACTACCAACAAAAGGTTATTTGCAAACCTGTAGGACATTCTGTTCTGTGGGTGGGCTAAGGATTTATTTATTTTCTCCCCTATTTTTTTTATCAATTTTATATTTTTTTTGTTTTTTTTATATAATCTGGAAACCTTATTCTAAAGACCAAACATGGAACTTTTTCAAGTCATTTCGGGACTCTAATAAGTAGTGCAGTGGTCTTATACCAGGTGATAAAATCCATCTCCCACCTAAACACAATGTCAAACATCCTTGCCCATGGCAGGATTCAGACCCACAACTCACTGGTTGGAGAGCGAGTACAGTGACCAGCCAACCTGGCCAGCAAAATGGTGAATGCTCTAACACCAGATGTCAACAAATGTTGACCTTTCATAATGAGTCTTCAAGCTCTGTGGATACTTGGAATTAAAACTAACATTAATAATACTATAAAGTATTTAATTTTGTAAGTCTAATACCACTAATTAATCCTCAAATCACTCATATGTGATTCACAACTCTTAGAAAGCTATAAAACCAATTTAAAAAAAAAACTCAAAAAGACCTTACCTTCAAGACTAAAACTTGGACCAAAAAATTTATTTCCTTCAAATTTGGCACTCTTTGGAGTCTTTGGTGTTCCTGCTTCAGAGCTGCTGGAATATCCTTTCTGTTTACAGCATGGTGATTTCAACTCTGCTTCCTCTTGTTCTTGGGCAGCTGTGACATAAAATCATTTATTGTTCAATTAGATTTTTCATATATAATAAAATCATTTGGAGTTACTATTAATTTAGCTACAGCAATAAACTGAAGTGTAAAACAGTTTAGTCACATTAGCATGTACAAAGTTTCAAACTTTGGTGCTATTCTTCGAAAAGAATATCACCATCACATTTATAAATGCTTCAAACTCGACAAATAAAATCTTCCATTCAAAAAGAAAATAAGCAGTTTTAAAAGGATAGAAAACCATACAGATAACAGCATTATAAATAAAATAGAGATTTGTATACTGTGCAAAAATTGCAATTGCATTGTTAAGAGAAAACAGAATCTAATTAAAAAAAAGCAATCAGTAGAAATAAAGAGAAGGATGAAAATTCTTTGAGTTAATGCTAAAGGATCTTCTAGCATTGTTAGTTTCCTACAGGAAAGTATATGACACTAACATAAGATAGTATTGTAAATAGTGTGGCTAAAAACAGCAAGCAGTGGTTCACAGCTTCATGCATATTAAAAGTGTGATTAATTCTGGGCTACATAGCTAAACAGCAAAAAATATTATCCAAGTAATGTTTTTTGATGATGATAATCTGAGTTTATTGCCATTCTCCTTTAATGACTGTAGAAAAGAATTTGGTGTGAGGGAAGGGGAGCAAGCAAGAGAAAAGTTTTCCTTAATTAGAAATGATATATCTTTTAACCTTCCAACTGGCTGAAGCAAATGAAATACTCAGACCACCTTAGAATTTTTCATGAATCAAAACATAAGTGTCATTCTGCCTTTTCTAATTACCCTCACCATTAATCCCTTAAGAGTGAGTAGAGAATCATTAGTGGATTAACTGTAATGGAGTGACCTTTATGTTACTTGACTTAAAGTATACTGTTTTACCTGGATTTTTTGTTGTCCTTTGATATTTAAATTTTTTCGGCACAATTTATTCATCGTGTGTGTGTGTGTGTGTGTGTGTGTGTGTGTGTGTTTTCCCAGATATAGAAATGTATTTCACATGTGTGAAAATAAATAATCTATTCTGAAATGTGATGACAAGAGAACTCCTTATCAATGAATTTATATAGTAGTAGTAAATTTGTCATCTTTTACTCTTCAAATTAGTGCAACGGAACAAGACAATTAATGTCCTTTCATTTTAATGACAATAATTCAAAATTATTTTAGTGCTATTTTCAAATTCTTTCATTGAAAATCATTTTGTGAAATATTTATAAATATGAGCTTTTGTTTACTTTCTTGCAAAATATCATTAAGTAATAACCCACCTTAGGACACTTTATGACAACCCACTCAATATAGTGCTTTTCAATTATGACCAATGCCCATTAACTCATTCAATGGTTAGAAACATGACACTCCCATGATTCAAACAATGTGCAGTTTCTGTAGACTTTTAATTTGTTTATCATGTCATTGCTTACTACATCTCTCTCTTTGTTTTGGTGTTTCACTGTGAATTATAAACTGTTTATAACTGTTATTTTATTTTACTGTTGTCAATAATGGCATATAAAATTCAAAGTAGTGTTACTCCAGTGAAAGGAAGATAATGCATAAACCTCTATTACATTAAATACTAAGATTAAAATAATAGTGTATCAAACACCGAAGAGAGGCTGCAGGTTAGACTTACCTTGCATTACTGTTGTTACACTTGTTAAAAACAAAGATAAAGTGAAAAGTGCTACATTGGGAATCGCTAGGTGTCGCACTGATATGATCGTCGGCTTGTCGAGAGCTCCTGAAAAGATTAGTAGTATTTTGTGTTATCATTGGCAATTTAATAGAATTTTACGTAGTATTATTTGCTTTTTGTTTCTTGGTGTGTCTGTGCAATTTTTGTGTTATTTTCATTATTATTTTTAAGATAAGATAGCGTACATATGGCACCGATGAAAAAAAAAAATGGCAGCCAGGTCGCCATGTTTGTTTAAGAGTTTTGATGTAAACGAATTTATGCCATGTGCTGTCTGTGAGATGTATGCTTTGTGAAGAGAGGTGGGAGTCTGGTTAGATGGTGATAGTGGAGTTAATATGTGTAGAAAGTGTAAGGAAAATGAGGATCTCAAACATGTTTTGGGTGGCGAGAGTGATATCGTTAACGATAGTCAGAATGTAGAAAATGGTAGTGTGATAGAGAATTGCGTGGTGGTGCCAGATAAGTGTGAGAGCGTCGTTGAAATTGTAAATGAAGGTAGAAATGCAGAACGAATGGATAATTTGATTGATAATGAAAATGGTGAGATAAATGCGAGTAGTGAAATCGCACATTTGAATGGAGCGATACACAGAGCAAAAAGGCAACTGGAGCGTATGGAAAAATGTGTGCTGAACGTACCGACTAATAAACGGCGAAAGTTTGTGACGACAAATAATAGACTGTTCGTAAACATCAATAAAATGAAGGAGTGAGTGCTGTATGGGGATTCGCTATTAAGAGGTGTGATAGTTGAGAGTTTGATGAAATCGTACCAGCCGGGTGCGAACATAAAAGACGTCAATGAATCTATTCAGTGTAAAAACAGAGGGTGAAAGAGATGATAATCGTGGCAGGAACAAATGATTTGAAAGAAGACAAAATGGAAATGATAGAGGATGTGAGAGAATTACTTGAGGTAGCAAAAGAGAAGAGTGAGAGAGTTAGGATGGTGAGTATTTTACTGCGGTATGACAGTCAAGTGTTTAGAAGGAGGGCCATAATTGCCAATGACTTTATGCGTGGGTTATGCATGGAGAGTGGTGTGGAATTTGTGGATGTGTGGAGTGAGTTCGATGGGCGAAAGGATTTATATAAGATGCATGATGTGGAAGTGGATGTACAGACTCAGGGAAACTAGATTTATTAAGGAGGGGGGAGTAGATATGCAGACTTTAGGGAGGCAGTTGAGTGTATGAATGAGTACAATTTGGCTGAGCGAGTACGAAGGACAACAAATCAGAATGGGATAGTTAGTATAAGGCATCAAAGTAGGGATGGGACTAATGGGCTTCTGCAATTCATGCACACTAATGCCAGGAGTATTAGGAACAAGAAGGAAGAGTTTTTGGCCTTGGTTGGCACTTCCAGGCCACAGGTTGTTGGTATTAGTGAAACATGGCTGACAGAAAATGATAAAGCTAGTGAGATTGAATGCGACAGGAGATTGATAGCATGTTCAGGAGTGACAGAGTGAGTAAAATGTGGGGGAGGAGTATTGTTGATAGCTGATGAGCTGCTGCCAAGGAGAATAGAAGTTGAATTGTAGGATAGAGAAAAGAGCACATTTGAGACCATTTGGTGTGAGATTGTGGCTAGCAGGACAAAATATACAATTGGGTGCTGCAATAGACCAGGTGATGGAATAGATGATGGAGATAGTATGCATAGGCAAATAGAAGAAATGAGTCGAAGGAGGGTAATTATTATGGGTGATTTCAATTATGGTAACATTGACTGGAAAGAGGAGAGGGCACATGGGAGGAAGGAATTGGATTTTATGTGGTTATTAAGGGACAACTATCTGCAGCAGCATGTAGTGGAAAATACCAGGGGGCAGAGAGTGCTTGACCTAGTAATTACAACTGAGAATGTGGCTGTAATGAACATGACCATGTTGCCACCAATTGGTGAGAGTGACCATAAGGTCATGACTTTGAAGGTGGCTAAAGGAGTGGAATTTACAATTAAGACAGGGTACATGTGGAATTACAGGTCTGATAAATATGACAAGCTTAGGTGTGTGCTTGGCTCAGTGCCATGGCATGTAAAACTGCAAGGGCTGGATGTTGATAGTGCATGGGAGGTGGTTAAGAAGTGTTTGCAGGAGGCAATGGTTGACTGTATACCAAGAGTCCGAATAATAAATCAAGTAGGGGTTAAATGGATGAATAACACTATTAAGCTTGAGCTGCAAAAAAAGAAACAATTGTGGAGGGAATTTAAGGAGAAAGGTGACCAGCAGCGCAGGAACAGTATAAAGCTCAGGCCAGGATAGTAACAAGGGTGGTAAGAAAAGCAAAAGCAGATTACGAAAGAAAATTGGCCATGCAGGCTAAAGAGAATCCTAAACAGTTTTTTCAATATGTTGCAAGTAAAAGGAAAAATGTTCATGGCAGAATGATCTTAAAAAATGCTGAGGATAGGGAGGTAACCGAATCAGTCGATATAGTGGAGTTACTGAGCGAACACTTTGCAAGAGTATATCATCCAGGTGGTGACATTGCAGGAATGGAAGAACCAACAGCTTATACTGGAATTGTGATGAATGAAGTAGAGGTAACTAGTCTATTACAGAACCTCAATGTCAATACATCTGTGGGATTGGATGGTATACCAGCTCGTGTCGTACGTGAAGCGGCTAAAGAATTGTCAGTGCCCTTGACCATTTTGTTTAATCTGAGCCTCAGGTCTGGGTCAGTCCCAAGGGGGTGAAAAGAGGGGAAAATAGTTCCGCTGCATAAAGATGGTTCCAAGGCTGTTGAAAATTACTGGCCAATCAGCATAACAGGAATCATTATCAAGGTCTTGGAGAAAATAGTCAAGAGGAAAATACAAGATTGGATAGAAGAAAATGGGATACTGTATCGGGGACAGCACAGCATGGTTTTGTGAAGGGTAGGTCATGCCTCAGTAACTTGCTCATGTATTATAACACAGTGACGGCTGAACTGGATAAGGGTAATGGGTTTACAGTGATTCTACTGGACCTTGCTAAGGCATTTGACAGGATATCCCATGGAATTCTAATCAGTAAATTGCAGCATATGGGGATGGATATAGGGTTGGTGAGATGGATAGGAGGGTGGTTGACAGAGAGATATCAATGAGCGGTTTATTCAGGAGTAGAGTCCACAAGACGGCCTGTCACTAGTGTGTGCCACAAGAATCTGTTCTTGGACCACTGCTGTTTAATTTGTTCATTAATGATATAGGAAAGGATCTGAGAGGAACAGTTCATTTGTTTGCGGATGATGCAAAGTTGGGTAGGGCAATAGTGAATGCAGATGATGTCAAAATTTTGCAAGATGATCTGGATAGATTGGAGGTCTGGGCTAAGGAGAATGGATGTCAATTTAATGTGGCAAAATGTAAGGTTATGCATTTTGGGGTGAAAAGATTAGCAGCAGTTTACTACATTGGTGAATTGTACTCCAGGAAATTGATGAGGCACGAGATTTAGGAGTGTTGGTGGATAGGGAGTTAGTTTAGGGGGCACATTGCAAAAGTGGCCAAATCAGCTCATCAAATCACTTGGTTGCTGAAGAATACGTTGACAAGCAGAGACAAGCAGGTTATTGTTCCTCTGTATCGAGCCTTGATAAGACTCCCATCTTGACTACTGTGCCCAGATTTGGTCACCTAGGTTTCTTCTTGATGGGGAGGAGGTTGAGAGAATCCAGAGGCGGGTGACCAAGATGATAGCAGGTCTGTGGAAGGAACCATATGAGAACAGGTTGAGGATTTGTGGGTTGCAAAAATTGGTTGATAGGCGGAGGAGGGGAGATATGATTGAGACATTCAAATTACTGAAGGGTTTCTATAAAATTAATTCAGAAGATATTTTTGAGAACAGGGCTGGTTGTGGGAGGACTAGGGGACATCCATGGAAACTGGGCAAAAGTGTGGTTAGTAAAGGTGTTAGAGCTGGGTTCTTTACTTTTAGAGTGGTAAATGAGTGGAATGGGCTGCCTGAGTCTGTGGTGAATGCTGTGACAGTGAATGAGTTTAAGGTGAGGTATGATAGATACTGCATGAATGGCGAATAGCTGTGATGAATATGATTTGGGACCTCCCTCGATGAGTCTAATGACTCCTGGAATTGCCCGTAATAATAGTAATAATAATAATAATAATAATTAGTTAATATTAGAGTTATCTGTAAACTTGACAATCTTATTGTCAAAATGGAAAAACATGTACTGGTGTTGATTGATGACCAAACTGGTTGGTGTGTTCCCTTATGCAAAGTTATTCAGAATAACTGATTCATTAGCAAAATTTATTAAAAATTTTTGTTTACATACTGACATAAATAAATGCTTCATTTATGTACATATAATGACTGCCTATAAATTATTAAACCAGTGTATACAAGTAAAAAGCATTGACAAAATTCAATGGTGGGCCAGAACCTAACGTGTGATATGACTAGGATATGCCTATATATATATGGATTGTTATGATTCGATTTTAGAAATGAGTTTTTCTGTTTTCATGAACAACAAAGGGTCAATAACTGTATAACTGAGAGGAGACCTCTGCACAGCTTTTAAAGGAATGTGGAGAACTGACCAGGGCTTCTTACCTAATGTCCAATCCTCACCTCATGGTGCACCACGAGGATTGGACCCTGTTATCTACCTGGATACTGAATGAACGAGGATGGGCTGGCAATTTGGGATTTAGCTGAACAAATTGTATCCCTATTGGCTAAAACCAAAACATAAAATGATGGTACAACATGACAGAATTTCATGCCGGCTGAGGAGTCGCCTGGTTAAACAAGGCCCCCCGTTGTTTTGGAACCAGGGCAAACAGTGAAAAGTCAGCTACTGGAACAAATCCTAAAACACACCCCAACTCAACATCACCAAAGTTCAAGATCATACTATCAACATAAGAAGCCTGAATGGCAAAGAAATGGAGCTAGCTGAGAAATTGGATAAGTACCAGATCAACATAATAAGAGTGACTGAAAAAAAAAAAAAACTGGTGAGATCATTCTGAACAATAAATACAAAGTGTTATATTCATACAATGACAATCAAGGAAAAGAAGGAGTAGCTATAGAAACTATAGAACAAGTAAAACGTTTTAGCTACTTAGGTATGATTTTTAGTGAAGATGGTAAAGTAAATATGGAAATAGACTACAGAATCAACAAAGCTGGTATAGTAGGAAGTCAATTGAATAAATCTATATGGAATAAGAGAGAAATTAGTCAAAACACTAAATTAACTATATATAAGACAGTGTTCAAACCAGTTTTAACTAATGGATCTGAGAGCTGGGTCAGAAGTAAAACACTTGACAAAAGACTAGAGACTGCAGATATGAGATTCCTGAGAAAGACTAGGGGGCATGAACAGATGGCATCAATGGCAATATCATATTAAAAATGAGGATATAAAAATGATGGTTATAATAAGAGCTGATTATAACCGTCATGTGATCTATTTGATTATAACTGAGATGGCATCTCTTCCCCCAGTTGGAGAGAGAGTGACTATGTGGTTTTCACTTGGAAGATGAATAGACATGCAGGAGTATCAAAGAGAAGGGAATATATGTGGAATTATTAAAGCAGGTGATCATAATAGTCTTAGATATCAACTTGGGACAGTTCCATGGAGGGAGCGATTGGAAGAGCGAGATATCATTAGTGCTTAGAAATTGTGAAGGAATATTTGTTAGCAGCAATAGTAAGCTGTATTCCACAAGTGAAGAAGAGGACACAATTTGATGTAAAGTGGATGGCAAACAATATCAAACAGGAACTGCAGGTGAAAAAAAGGTTATGGAAGAGATATATGGAGAGTAGATGCATGAAGAATATAAGACTCAGATCAGGAGTGACTAGTATGGGAATGAAAGCAAAACTGGCCCTAAGATCCAAAGAAAATCCTAGGGATTTTTAAGCTAAGTGGCCAGTAGGAGGAGAAATGATTGTGGAAGAATGACATTATGGGATAAAAATGGGAATAGTGACTAATGCAGAGGACAGTAGAGTTGTTCAATGAACACTTTATTAAAGTATTTCATCCTGGAGAAGTAGGTTTTAATACTAGAGGGATAGGTCAGGTTCGAGGTTTAGAGGAGAGTGTGTTTCAAATACTGAGTACTCTGGATGTCAATAAAGCTGTGGGACTGGATGGAATTTCACCATGGGTTTTGAGAGAATGTGCTAAAGAACTGAGACAGCTTTGTTGACCTGGCTTTTCAATGAAAGTCTTGCTATGGGAAAAGTACCCAAGGAATGGAAGGTAAGATAGTACTATTGCATAAGGGCGGCAGCAGATTGGAAGTGTCGAATTATAGACCAGTTTGTGTTTCATCAATTGTTGTTAAGAACTTGGAGAAATTAGTGAGGGACCATATACGGTGTTGGGCAGATGAGGGTTATGTTATCTGTGAGAGTCAACATGGATTTGTTAAGTGGCGCTCTTGCTTTAGTAATATGATTGCCTTTTATAATAATGTGACAAGAGCGGTTGATGAGGGAAAGGCATATTCTGCCAATTTTTTGGATTTTGTAAAGTCATTTGACAGGGTACCTTTGCAAATGAATAATGACAAGCTTCCCACATAAAATTTCCACATGATAAGCTGATATTTAAGTTGCAGAACATGGGTTTAGATGTCAGGTTAGTCAGCTGGATTCAGGATTGGCTATCTGATAGGTATCAGAGAGTTGTGTATGGTGGGGCAATATGAATGCAGCAGAAGGTTACAAGTGGGGTCCCACAGGGCTCAGTACTGGGACATGTATTGTTTAACCTTTACATCAATTACATTGTCAGTGGATTGCGGATGATGTGAAGCTAGGAGGGTTATTAGTGATAGTAAGCAGATGTGGCAGCCCTGCAAGAGGATTTGAATAAACTGGACAGATGGGCAAATGAATGGGGGGGGGATATCAATTTAATGCAGCATTAAATTGATACCCTCCGAGAGGATTGCTGCAATACTGATAAGGACGCTGACCTGCAGAGATAAAAGAGTTGTCATTCCATTGTATAAAGCCCTGATCAGACCACACTTGACTATTGTTCTTAAATTTGGTCCCCAGGATTTGAAGGAGATAAATCAATTGTCAAAAGGGCACAGAGGCAGATATCAAAGATGGTTTCAGGACTATACAATGTTAGTTATGAGGATTGACTGAGGGAAGGTGGATTGCAGAATTTGGTAGATAGAAAGAGAGGTGATATGATTGAGACTTTTAAACTGTTGAGAGGTAGTTAAAGGGTTGACACTGGGGAATTCTTTCGCTTGGTGGAACAGGGAGAAGGAGTGAGGACAAAGGGCCATTCCTGGAAGTTATGAAAGGAAGCTGTGAGCAAGAGGGTGAGGAGTCATTTCTTTGCATGGAGAGTGGTTGAACCGTGGAATGCACTGCCTGAGAGTGGTGAGAGCAGGTACTTCTAATGCCAGACTATTTCTTTGAAATCTACAATCGGTTGTCTGTTTTCTGAAATTATTCTAAGTTTTACAAATGCATTTTATGTTATGTTTACACCATATAAAGCTGTTTATATTTATTCTACAAAAAAGAAAGTTTAATAGTTTTGTTTTGTTTCCTTTAAAAAAAATTTCAAATATTACTTTCCTGCTGCTGGTTGCCATTTCTGAAATATCTCCTACTGTCTTGGAAATACTAGATAACAATCCTTACGGGTCCAGGAAAAGGTTAAAAGCTTAGATTACTCACTTGTGGGAATTGATTTTCTTTCTTGAGGAAGAAAAGAAAGAACACTTCCCAGAAGTGACACTAAAGGGCCTTAAGCAATAATGCAGTATGCATCAGCAATGTCTTGTTTCATTTTCAATTGTTTGATTAGCACACATCCTAAACAGAAATACTGATATTTCTTTTACAAGTTGCTGTAGTATTTTATGAGTCTCAGTCAAAAGAGTTTGAAAAAAGAGTTTGAAGTCTGGTCTCTTTCTTTGAAAGAGACCAGATAAAGGTCTCTTTCTTTGAAAGAGACCTTTATCTGGTCTCTTTCAAAGAAAGGCGAGTTATCCAGCCTCATATGGAGGTAGGGGATTTTTTCGCCCTGAAACTCAGGTTTTTCATCCCCCAGAACAGGCAAGCCCTGTGAACACACATCTATAATGCACCAGGAGGCATAGAGCTAACTACCTTATCCTTGAAGCAGTCGTGGTTTTGAATCGTAATAGGCCATGCCTAATATGAATGTAAAGGAGCACTAGGCCTATTACCTGAAAAGAGGAGGATAGTATTTTATTTCAAAATAATTCCTTAATTTATAATAATCACAGTTTCAGTTTTATTATCAAAAAATTATAAAATTATCTGATATAATTATCTTGGAAAGAAAGGATTTGAATTTTTTTAAAAAAGTGCATATGTGTTACATAGTCATTCAACTTTTTTGAGGGGGGGGGGGGTATTTTCAAAACCATTCACAAGACAACTGAAAACATAAGTCACTTGGGGAGTATGTACTCATAGATACTCCTCAATTTTAGTGTAAAAGTATAGCTATTTCAAAAATATCTATGTATCTAAACTAGCAATAAATGTAATTTTCAAATGTGCAGCGACTTCTTTGTATTGAAAGAAAATACAAAATAATAATATATAGTATTTTCTTTTTCACTGAGTGATCGTTTCAGAATGAGATGTTATTTACATTCTTTCATTTTTTGGTCATTTCAAAAGAAAGTGCACGATTTATTTTCTTGCTATTTTTGCCAACTGAACATTAGAAAAATTATAAGAATAGCATTAATAATTGATAATGCACTAGATGCATGTTAAACAGAGAGCTTAGCAAATATGTGATTTGCTTTATAACTGTTTGTTTCGATTCGTTGCATGGAAATGGGGTGGAGAGAACTTAGCTGCACATACTGTAGATAACATACATTATTATAAACATCTTGATTTGTTTTCTGTACATCAAACCATATAAATGCAGAAGCTGTAAACATTCTGTAAAGGGATTTATAAATAAACAAGACTTAATTTATAAGAAACAGTGAACTTTGTAAGAAATACCTTTGCAATTATTTTATGAAATAATTCTTACATGAAAGTAATTATCTTCAATCAAGATTTTTCTGAACAAAAAACTGAATGGTCAATCTAACCATAATTAGGCAATATTACAAAAAAAAAAAAAAAAGATCAGACTTTTTTTTAGGTTAATATAAGATTTATGTGTAATAACTGAAAGTGACCATTTTCCATATACAGCAATGGTGTTTTTTCCATCAGATAAAAACATTTTATCATTTTATTTTACCATTAATACCAAAGTATAATTATATTATAAAAGGACTAGAAATATAAAAATATATTGTATGTGTTTAGCTCTATTTAAATTTATAGCAACACAGTATATGCTGTAGGGAACTCTCATGTTTTGTGCTGCTTAGCAATGTGCTATTAATATAAGTTAATCCAGTTAAAGGTTCTCCTGAGTGTGAAGGATTATCACGTCTGTTAATACAGATAACTGATGGGCAGCACTTCTTATCCATGTTTCTCCAACTCTATCGTATGCTTCACATCCTCATTTATGTCAAAGTCGGTAGGGATGTTAAAATGTGACGTGTGACCTTAAAATGCACTACAGGTTAGAAATATTTAAGTTGCAATTTTTCACTTATTACAATAAGAAGTGAAATAAGGAAGAGAGACATTGTTTATTATAATGCAAAAATGCTAACCTTTAAAAGGCTTATCCACCAAGTAACAACTAAAAATCTCAGATGAATAAAGTCATGAAACAGTTCAAATAAAGTGTCTTGGCCACTGGAAATAACTTGAAACCCCCACTTGGGTTGTCAAAAATCAAGTGGGGTTTTCACAATCAGTAATATTAATTAAGTCAAAAGTTTGTCCTTTGAAGAAATGGATAAGGGTTGCAAGCTTAATATATAGCTTAAAAATGATTAATTTAGCACTCTGTCTATCTTTTCAGATGCACATATATAGAGGATGGGAACAGTTTTTATCATTTGTTATGTCATAGAAAGTAGTGATATAAAAAATCTTATCCATCTCAGTAATACAGAAGTAGTCAGAGACTGTATGAGAGAAGCAGTATCAGATTGTATACCCAAGGTCAGGAGGATAAAACAAGTGGGAATTAACTGGATGAGTCAAGATATAAAGCAAGAGTTGCAAAAAAAGAAAAAGAAAACACTGTGGAAGGGATATAAAGAAAAAGGCTATCAGAATACTCATGAGTAGTACAAAGTGCAAGCAAGAATGGCGACTAGTTTTGGTAAGAAAGGCCAAAGTAAAGAGTTTTTTATTTGTTATGTACAAGTAAAAAATGACTAAGGTAGAATGACTACACAATGCTCATGGTAGGAAGGTGACAGAGGCAAAAGAAATAGCTGAGTTGCTGAGTGATCATTTTGCAAAGGTGTATCATCCCAGTGGAGATTTTGAAGTTGCTAATGTGACAGAGATGAATATGAAAATTGAGGTAAATGAAGCAGAGATGTTCAGCATATTGAAAAATATGGATGTGAACACAGCAGTAGGACTGGATGGCTTGTCAGCCCGTGTACTGCATGAATGTGCAAGAGAATTGGCATTGCCTCTCATGAAGTTGTTCAATTTAAATCCCATCTCTGGCAGGGTTCTAGGGAAGTGGAAAGAGGGTAAGATAGTACCATTATATAAAACTAGTTCCAAGACAGAGGTAGCAAACTACAGACCAATTAACATATCAGGAGTGGTTGTTAAAGTATTGGAAAAGTCGGTTAAAGGTAAAATTCGATATTGGGTAGACAAGGATGTCATACTTTATAGTAAACAGAATGGCTATGTAAAATTTAGGTCCTGTCTTAGTAATTTATTCATATTTTATAATAAAGTAATAGCAGAATTGGATAAAAGAAATGGCTATACTTCTGCTGCTGGACTTTGCAAAGGCATTTGACAGAAATCTATTACAAAAAGTTGGAACAAATGGGTATGGATATGAAACTAGTAGCATAGATAGGGGAATGGCTGACAGACAGACACCAGAAAGTAGTATATGGTGGAGCGGAATCTACGAGAATGAGGATGACTAGTGAAGTATCTCAGGATATTGGCATTACCGAGACAAAGAAGAAAAAACATGTGAGATCTTACTACATTACTGCCTGAAAATAACATAGGAAAAGAAAGTGATAGCATTCAACAGCACAACTTATTTGTGCCTATACCCAAGGTCAGGAGGATAAACCAAGTGGGAATTAATTGGATGAGTCAAGATGCAAAAAAAAGAAGCTGATCAAAGCTGCAAAAAAAAGAAGAAAACACTGTGGAAGAGATATAAAGAAAAAGGCTATCAGAATACTTATGAGTAGTACAAAGTGCAAGCAATGGTGACTAGTTTTGGTAAAAAAAGGCCAAAGTAAAGAGGTTTTTTTTTTTTTTTTGTTATGTACAAGTAAAAAATGACTAGGGTAGAATGAACTTCCTACAGAAGGTTCTTCTAAGGCATCAGTGGAGGAATTTTTTTGAGTTATTAGAACAGGCAGCTGACATAGAGAAAATGGGAAAAAGTGGTCGTTGTTGGAGAGTTGAACAGCAGAGTAGGAAATGAATCCCACCAGGCACACCATTTTGGGAAAAGTTAGAGAAAAGGACAAAACTAATAATAATAATGGTAAGTATTTACTGGACTTCTACTAAGGACATGATCCAGTCATTACTACCACCATGTTTCAACATAAAGATGTGCACAAGTTCACATGGAGAGAAGACACAAAACATAAGAAAAGCCCCACTGACTACATCATTGTTGATAGTGATATCATCATGCTGATTCAGGATACAAGAATGTACAGAAGAGAAATTGGAAGTGACCATTACTTACTACTAAGCAGGATAAAAATGGATATCACATTGAAAATAATATGTAAGAAAGTTTTAAAAAGAACTAAAGTTGAGCAACTTTTACAGGTAAATTGTAGGCTCAACTATACAAATGTTATTAAAGAAGAAAATGAAATAAATTGAAAACAATAACCAAACCTTGGAGTCTCAATGGCAAATTCTGAAGACATTGATTCAGCTAGGGAGATATGTAGTGAAATTGTTTACAAAGATAGAAAAATAAGAACACCAGAGCAGACACAAGAAGTTAACGAAGCAATCCTGGAAAAGAAAGCACACCAAATGTTCCTAGTAAATAAGTCAGCAGATGTCCTAAAATAATACAGAGAAAAATGTAAGAGAGCTAAACAAAAGTCATGGGAAGATTGGTAAGAGCATAGAAAATAAATATCAGGAAGGTGGCAAAATGTTCAGAAGGCTATTGAAGAAGCTTAGAAATGCATGAAAGATACTGTAAAAAAAATCAAAGATGATAAAGGTGACTTGAAAACTGAAGATAAGGATATCCTAAATGTCTGGAGTCATTACTTTGAAATACTGTTAAATGAACCAAGCAGTGATAGAACTGTACTAGAAATTTTTCAAGAGGAATGCAAAGAGGATAACATATCAATACTTGAAGTAGAAAAGCCATCAAAAAATTGAAAGGTGGAAAGGCAGCTGGAATAGATGATATTCGACCAGAAATGCTTAAGTATGGAGGTATAAAAGTTTTGCAGTGACTACACTGCATAATTCAGAGGGCCTGGTCAGAAGGTCAAATTCCCGATTATTGGAGTAGAGCTCTCATAGTCCTGTCCTGTCAGGTGTCTTCTCCCTCCAGGAGATTGACTACCATGTGTCTCCACCATGACCTATTCTGCACCTCTCTGCTGCATTCCTCATATGGGAGATAGGTCCAGTCTTCTTTTTTTTTCATCCACTCCAGTCTTTGTCTTCCTCTCCTTCTCTTTCCCTCAACAGTTCCTTCGAGAAGTGTCCTTTGTAGGCAGTTATGTCTCAGAATATGTTCAAAATAGCTGACTTTTCTCTTTTTAATTTCTTTCATCAGGCTCCTGTTTATGTCTACCATCTCTATTACCTCTCCATTTGTCTTTCCATGATATCCTCATAATTCTTCGCAGCATTCACATTTCAAAGGCCTCCAGTTTTTTCACACTCAGATTGGAGAGTGTCCATGTCTCTACTCCGTATAATAATGTGGACCATATGTAGCATTTGGAGATTCTTGTAGTCTTGTTTTCAGATTTAATTCTCTAGATGTCTGTAGATTTTTCATACTGTTGAAAGCTGACCTTGCAATTTCAATTCTTTTTCTAATTTCATCTTCTCTCCTGTCATTCTCTATGATCAAGTGTCCAAGGTATATGTATGTTTGCACCTGTTCTAATTTATTTACTTCTATATTGATGCATATTTTTGGTATTTCCTTTTCTCTTGAAATTATCATGATTTTTGTCTTTTTAAAGTTGAAACCGAGGTCATACTGTTCGCTGTACTTGAATGTTTCCTCTATAAAAGTATCGAGTCATATTTGTTTTCCGCTCATCTGCATATCTTAGGTTATTAATATTTTTGCCCCCTACAGTGATTCCTTTGAGGTTACTAATTTTATTAAATATTTCTTCTGTGTACAGGTTAAAGAGAATTGGAGAAAAGACATAGCCTTGTCTCACACCTTTCTGAAATGGGAATTCTTTGAGGTCTCTCTATTTATTCTCAAATATGCAGTCTGTTCCCAGTAAAGATTAGTTATTAGCCTAATGTCTTTTCCATTCATGCCTATTTTTGAAAGGATTTCAATTCATTGTTCATGTTGAACATTGTCAAATGCCTTTTTGTAATCTATGAAGCAGAGGTACACATCTTTTTATGATGGTTCTGACGTTGGAAATACCTTCTCTTGTACCTACACTTTCCTTGAAGCCACTTTGTGTATCATTTATTTCTATGTTTATTTTTCTTTTATTTCTTTCAAGAATAACATATAGGAGAACTTTTGATACTTGACTGATGAGGCTAATTATCCTGAACTCTTCACATCTTGCAGCTTCTGTTTTTTTGGGAATTGGAATGAAAATTGAGTGATTAACATCTTTGGGTAGAAATCCAGTCTAGTATATTTTATTGCATAATTTTGTTAGAAATTTCAGTCCCCCTTCGTCAAGAGCCCTCAACCATTCCGCCAAGATATTATCTATTCCTGCAGCTTTATGTGGTTTTAGTTTTCTGACAGCATTTTCAACTTCACAGAGTAAAATGGGTGGTCCTTCTAACTAGTCTGTTCAGGAATATTATTTCTTTGTTCGTATAATTTCTTCGTGTATTCAATCCTTCTTTCCATGATTTCTTTTTTAGAATTATCCATTAGAATATGGTCTCTTGAGTCTCTAATGACACTTGCACGATTTACTGTAGTTGTCCTGCTTGTCATTCCTCTGATTTTTTTCATATATTTCTCTGCTTCTGTGTTTTCTATCAAGGTTTTCTATATCTATACATTTATTCTTAATCCATTCCTCTTTGGCTTTCCTGCATTCTTTTTTTATTTCTTTATTAATGCGTTTATATTCAGGTTTGTTCTTTAACTTTTTTTTCTTTGTTCCATCAACGTTAGTATTTTTTCATTTATCCAAGGTTTATTCCTTTTCCTTTTTAATTGTGGTTGTTGTTTTTTTGGCTGCTTCGTTGATGCTATTCTTGAATGTTTTCCAGTTCATGTTAATTTCATCAACTGGTGTTCTATTTTCTGTGTGAGTTGTGGTGTCAGACTTGTTAAGGGATTTTGTGAATTCTTTTATAAAGCAGTCTTTAACTTCTTGGTTGTTAAGTGAGTTTGAATTATAGGTTTCTCTTATGAATGGTTGGCTTGGTATCTTAAGTTCTATTTTGATTTTTGCAATCACTGGCTTGTGATCCGATCCTATGTCTGCTCCAGTATATGTTTTTATTTGTGTTATTGCATTTTGGAATCTTTTGCTTATTATCATAAGCATATTAGGTAGTTTTGTTTCCTTTGCATATCTTAGTGTGTCTGTTTGTGTGTTTTTGGTGTTTTAATTATTAATTTGATAAAATACGATAGAAGTGAGTATGGCTCCCGTAAGAAGGAAAAAGGCGGGTAGTAATAATGGTTTGCCATCTTTATTCAATAACTATAATATAAAGGAGATTAACCATACTCCAACCACACTTCGCAAAGCATACATTTCGCAGTTAGTGTACTAACTGCGAAATGTATGCTTTGCGGAGTGTGGTTGGAGTATGGTTAGATGATAATAAAGGAGTGAATGTGTGTAGAAAATGTAAGGAAAATGAGGAATTAAAGTGTATTTCAAGTCGTGAGTATGATATTTTTGTCAAACTTCAGAATGAAGAAAATAGTGATATGACAAGAAATGGCGAGGTTGTACCAGAGAACTGTGAGGGTGTGAATGTAGAAAGTGTGAATGATGGTATTAATACAGAGCAAATTAATGGTTTAACAGAAAATAAAAAAGATGAGATAGATGCAATGAGTGAGATCGCATTGTTGAGCGGAGCGATACAAAGAGCAAAGCGGCAGCTAGAGCGTATGAACAAAAGTCTACTGAGTGTACCAGCCAATAATAAAAAGTATGATAGGAAAAATAAGAGTATGATTGTGAATGTAAACAAAATGAAGGAGCGAGTGCTGTATGGAGATTTGTTAGTAGAGGATTTGACAAAATCGTACCAACCTGGTGCGACCATCAAGGATGTAACTGAGTCTATTAGAGAGCAAAAGGAAAGAGTGAAAGAAATGATTGTTGTGGCAGGTATGGATGATTTGAAAGGAGATAAAATGGAAATGATAGAGGACCTGAATGAATTGTTTGAGGTAACAAAAGAAAAGAGTGAGAGAGTTAGGATGATTAGTCTTTTGCCGCGGTATGACAGTGAAGAGTTTAAAAGGCCATAATTGCAAATGACTTTATGCGTGGGTTATGTATGACGAGTGGTGTGGAATTTGTGGACGTATGGAGTGAGTTCGATGGGCGAAAGGATCTATATAAGATGGATGGCTTGCATTTGAATGGATTTGGTGTAAGGAGACTTGAAAAAGTATTGTTGAATGAAGTGGATGTGCAGAATCAGGGAAACTAGATTTATTAAGGGGGGGGGGTAGATATGCAGACCTCAGGGAGGCAGCTGAGTATATGAATGAGTATAATATGCCTGAGTGAATAAGGACAACAAATCAGAATGGGATAGTTAGTATAAGGCACCAAGGTAGGGATGGGGCTAATGGGGGTTTGAAATTCATGTACACTAATGCTAGAAATATTAGGAACAAGAAGGAAGAATTTCTGGCCATGGTTTGCATTTCCAGACAACAGGTTATTGGCATTAGTGAAACATGGCTGACTGTAGATGATATAGCTAGTGGGATTGAATGTGATGGGTATAGTGTGTTCAGGAATGACAGAGAGAATAAAATGTGGGGGGAGGAGTATTGTTGATGATAGCTGATGAGCTGCTGCCAAGGAGAATAGAAGTTGAATTGTAGGATAGAGAAAAGAGCACATTTGAGACCATTTGGTGTGAGATTGTGGCTAGCAGGACAAAATATACAATTGGGTGCTGCTATAGACCAGGTGATGGAATAGATGGTGGAGATATTATGCATAAACAAATTGATGAAATGGGTGGAAGGAGGGTAATTATTATGAGAGATTTCAACTATGGTCGCATTGATTGAAGTAAGGAGAGGCATCTGAGGATTTGGATGTAACAAATATGACCACATTGCCACCAATTGGTGAGAGTGATCACAGGGTCTTGACTTGGGAGGTGGCTAAAGGTGTGGAATTTACAATTAAGACAGGGTACATGTGGAATTATTGGGCTGGTGAGTATGACAAGCTTAGGAGTTTGATTGGTTCAGTGCCATGGCATGTACAACTACAAGGGCTAGAAGTTGATAGTGCATGGGAGGCAGTTAAGAAGTGTTTGCATGAAGCAATGGCTGACTGTATACCTAAAGTCCGAATAATAAATCAAGTAGGAGTTAAATGGATGAATAACACCATTAAGCTTGAGCTGCAAAAAAAGAAACAACTATGGAGGGAATTTAAGGAGAAATGTGACCAGCAGGCACATGAACGGTATAAAGCACAGGCCAGAAGGATAACGAGTGTGGTAAGAAAAGCAAAAAAGGATTACAAAAGAACATTGGCCATGCAGGCTAAAGAGAATCCTAAACAGTTTTT
Organism: Typopeltis vanoorti; assembly: GCF_054136105.1. Lineage (NCBI taxonomy): Eukaryota > Metazoa > Arthropoda > Arachnida > Uropygi > Thelyphonidae > Typopeltis > Typopeltis vanoorti. The sequence goes on from NC_143571.1 coordinate 73,914,710, forward strand.
TCAATATGTTGCAAGTAAAAGAAAAAATATATATGGCAGAATGATTTTAAAGAATGCCGATGGTAGGGAGGTAACTGAATCAGTTGATATAGTTGAATTACTGAGTGAGCACTTTGCAAGAATATATCATCCAGGTGGTGACATTGCAGAAATGAATGAACCAATACATTATACAGGAATTATGGTGAATGAAATGGAGGTGAGTAGTCTATTGCATAACCTCAATGTCAATACATCTGTGGGATTGGATGGTATACCAGCTCGTGTCGTACGTGAAGCGGCTAAAGAATTGTCAGTACCCTTGACCATTTTGTTTAATTTGCGTCTCAGGTCTGGGTTAGTACTGAGGGGGTGGAAAGAGGGGAAAATAGTTCCACTGCATAAAGGAGGTTCCAAGACTGCTGTTGTAAATTACAGACCAATTAGCATATCAGGAATCGTTGTCAAGGTCTTGGAGAAACTAGTCAAGAGAAGAATACAGGATTGGATAGATGAAAATGGGATACTGTATGGGGGACAAACATGGTTTTGTGAAGGGCAGATCATGCCTCAGTAACTTGCTCACGTTTTATAACGCAGTGACGGCTGAACTGGATAAGGGTAATGGGTTTACGGTGATTCTACTGGACCTTGCCAAGGCCTTTGACAGGATACTACATGGAACTCCAATCAGTAAACTGAAGCAGATGGGGATGGATATAGGGTTGGTGAGATGGATAGGAGGGTGGTTGATGGAGAGATACCAGAGAGTGGTTTATTCAGGAGTTGAATCCAAAAGACGGCTTGTGACTAGTGTTGTGCCGTAGGCTCTGTTCTTGGACCACTACTTTTCGATTTGTTCATCAATGATATAGGAAAGGATCTGAGAGGAAGTGTTCACTTGTTTGCTGATGATGGAAAGTTGGGTAGAGCAATTGTGAGTGCACAGGATGTCAAAATTTTACAGGATGATTTGGAAAGTTTGGAGGACTGGGCTAGGAAAAATGGATGTCAATTTAATGTGGCAAAGTGTAAGGGTATGCATTTTGGGGTGAAAAGAATAGAGCAGTATATCGCATTGGTGGAACCGTACTCCATGAGATTGATGAGGCCAGGGATTTGGGAGTGTTGGTGGATAGGGAATTGAAGTTTAGCGGGCACATTGCAAAAGTGGCTAAATCAGCTCATCAAATCACTTGGATTCTGAAAAATACTTTAACAAGCAGAGACAAACAAGTTATTGTTCCTCTGTATCGAGCCTTGATAAGACCCCATCTAGACTACTGTGCCCAGATATGGGTGCCAGGGTTTCTTCTTCATGGGGAGGAGGTAGAGAGGATCCAGAGACGAGTGACCAAGATGATAGCAGGTCTGTGGAATGAACCTTATGAGAACAGGTTGAAGATTTGTGGGTTGCAAAAATCGGTCGATAGGCAGAAAAGGGGTGATATGATTGAGACATTCAAATTACTGAAGGGTTTCTATAAGATTAATCCAGGTGATATTTTTGAGAATAGGACTGGTGGTGGGAGGACTAGGGGTCATACATGGAAGCTGGGCAAGAATGTGGTTAGCAAGGGTGTTAGAGCTAGGTTTTTTACTTGGAGAGTGGTGAATGAGTGGAATAAGCTGCCAGAGTCTGTTGTGGGTGCTACGACCGTGAATGAGTTCAAGGCAAGGTATAATAGATACTGTGTGAATGTTGAATAGTTGTTCTTGACATGATGTTAGGGCCTCCCTCGATGAGTCTGTCAACTCCTTGGAGTTGCCCGGAATAATAATAATAATAATAATTATATAGTCAATTTGGTTTCTATAAATGTCCCCAGGGCTTTTCCATGTGTATATATCTTCTGGGAGGATATTTAAATAGTGTGTTGGCAATTATCAGGTCATTGGTTTCACAGAATTGAATTAATCTTTCACCTCTTTCATTTCTGATTCCAAGCCCTTGGTTTCCGCATGCAAAATGAGATTTCTTCTGAGCCAACTTTTACATTTAGGTCACCCATCATTATAATAATATCATCTGACTTAACACTAGAGATTGCAGTTTGGATGTCTTCATAAAATTGATTTTATGAAGTGATTTTTTTCCTTCTTATTATGCCTGTATCTGTCCACCTCACTTCACTGATATCTGCAATATCAGCCTTCGTCACTTCTAATTCCTGGAGTAGGTTGTCTAATTTGCCTGCCTCATAGAGTGTTCTGACGTTCCATGTTACTATTTCCAAGAGATTGCTCCTGGTTTTCAGACAAGGGACATCTGAGAATATCCTCCCAAGAGGGTTTGGGATATTATCTTCATACACTACCTTAGTAGTTCTTGTCTTACGATTCCCAGTTTCAAGCTCTTCTTCCCTGTAGCTATAAGAGCTGATGGTTGCAAAGGTCTCAGCATTAGTCACTTAGTTAAGTCTGCCAGCCGAGGCAGTTTACCGGGGTGTGGCCACTGGTGTGCACTACCAACTTCTTGGAGCCATAAATGAGAGTTATGTGGGGACCAGAGCCCAACATCCTGACTCTGAGATCAGCGGCTGACATCGATACCAAGGTGCTACCTCTCCATACACCTCTCATAGTACCCATCTGTAAAAAAGGGAATAAACTTGAATGTGAGAATTACAGAAGAATTTCTCTACTAAGTGTCCCAGGTGAGATTTATGCAAGCATGCTTGAAAAGAGGTTGAGAAAGAAAAACTTGAAGAACAAGCTGGGTTCAGGACAAATAGAGATTGTCAAGATCAGATTTTCAATTTAAGACAAATAATTGAGAAATCATTGGAACATGATGAGGTTTATGATGATGTACTTGTAGATCTGGAAAAGGTATACAACAAGGTTCCCAGAGAAAAGCTTTTCAAAATAATACAATTATATGGGGTGAATGGAACATTATACAGAGCAATCCATAGTCTCTATTTATAGTTGTCCATCAGAAGTTAGAATTGAGGGATATACAAGAGGATGGTTTTTATATAAAATCATGAGTAAGACAAGGATGCACATTACCTCTACTCTTATTCGTCATCTATATGGATCACATTATGAATGAAAGTGTTATCAGGCCTGATATTAGAATTGGAGTTGTCAAACTTAGCGCTTTGCTTTATGCAGATGATGTTGCTCCTAAACACATCTAGTTCAAGTCCCCAGGATTCTCTAACTATATTGAAAAACAGCTGTAACAAATTCGGCATGAAAATCAGCAATAAAAAAGACGATTCTGCAATTCTTGCCATCAGTTCACTCCCATAATTTTTCTCAAAATTCTCATATCTGTGGTCTCTAGTCTTTGATAAAGTACTTTATTTCTAATCACTCTCATATCCATAAGTTAAAACTGGTTTGAACAGTGTCTTTATAATGTTTTCAGCCCAACCATTTTGGGTTGAAAACATTATAAAGCTTTAGAGTAGTCTAAGAAAACATTACCAGAGGGAGTCTGAATTCTTTATATTTTTCTATGATCTGTCTAAGGCAAAGGATCTGATCTCTGGTGCCCCTACCTTTCCTAAAACCTGCTTGTTCTTTGGGCATCTCTGCCTCAACTTTGGCCTCAATCCTATTTAGCATGATCTTTAATAAAATTTTGCTTGCATGAGATATCAAACTAATAGTTCTATAATTCTTGCATGCCTTCGTATCACCTTTCTTGTGTAGTGGTGTGAAAACTGACTTCTTCCAGTCTCTAGGCCATGATCCTGTCTCCCATATCCTTGTAATCCATCTATGAAACACTCTTATCCCTCCATCCCCTGTGGCCTTAATTAACTCTGCTGGGATTTCATCTGCACCTGGGGCCTTATTGCTGTTGAGCTGCTTAACTGCTCTTTCAACTTCATGCTTAAGTGGAGGGGTTTCAAATCAAAATCCAAAGTGTGAGTGACCAAAATGGTAAGTGGAATGCTTCCACTTTGGCCGGCCTGGTTGGCCGAGTCCGCTGTCCAGCCAAAAGGCTGCGGGTTCGAATCCCACCGTTGGCATGAATGTTTGTGATTGTCTCTGAAAATACTAGTGGTGATGGTGGGTGGTAGATGGCGTTGGTGTAGATGATGATGGTAGTTGTGGTTCATTGTAGTTGGTGGAGACAGAGAGTTGTAGAGCATGTGCCCTCCCTCGATGAGTCTTTGAACTCCCTGGAGGTGTTACATAATAATAAAAATCATCATCATCATAACACTAATTACGGGTATAGACCATATTTGTCTGTTCCAGTCTCAATATCCATCCAATATCCTTTTTTGAGGTCTACCCTGCCTTCCCTTTCCAATCCCAAACAAATACTAAAATACTATATTTTAGTATTTGTTTAGGATGTCGGGTATTGGCCATTCGGTTTACATGTTCAATCCATTTTTGTTTATAGTTGTTTAGTTTTTCTTCTATTAATTTTGCTTTTAGTTCTTTTAAAATGTTTTCATTCCTTTTTTGATCTAATAATGTGTATTTTTCAGTTCTTCTCATGAATCTCATTTCACTTGTTTTTATTCTTTGTTTATCTTGTTTGTTTATTGCCCAAATTTCACTGCCATATAATAATGTGGGCACTGCTAAGGTATTGTATATTTTCAAGCGTGTTTCTTTTTGTACTATATTTGGATTGAGTGTTCTATTTATCAGGCCTATAATCTGTAAAAATTTTGAAGTTTTTGATTTTATGTCTTTTTCTCCTTCATATGATATTTTACATCCAAGATAACTAAAAGTATTTATCTGTTCTATTATTTTATTATTAATAACTATTTTCTTCTAACTGGAGTTGTCCACAAAATGCCATTGTTTTAGTTTTATTTATGGAAATTTTCATTCCAAACTGTTCTACTATAATGTTTAAATTATATATTGCTCTTTGTAAATTGTCTTCCTTATCTGATATTATTACCTGATCATCTGCAAATAATAGCGTATTTATTTTGTTATTCCGGGAAATTTCTATACCTTGATTGTTTAAGGCGTTCCACTGTGTTAATATATCATTAATGTATACATGATACATCCCTGTCTTACTCCTTGGTTTATAGATTGTTTTTCAGACAACTTTTCATTTATTTTTATTTTATAATCTTTATATATATTCAATATTGTATGTAGTAAAATATTAGGTATATTTATTCTTTGTAATATATCAAACACACATTTGTATAACTTGAGTCTCAGCTCAGGAATGATACCACAGGAATGTATGATAGTTCCATTGCACAAGGATGGTGCATAAACCGATGTGTCTAACTACTGACCTATTAGTATTTCTTGTGTGGTAGTGAAGATTTTAGAGAAGTTGGTAAGAACTCGGATACAGAAATGAGTAGACAAGCATTCTATACTCTGCAGGATATTTTATGATATATTGCTCATATTTTATAACAATGTTACGGCCGAGTTGGATAAAGGGAATGGATACACTATGATAATGTTAGATTTTTCTAAAGCATTTGATAAGATACCACACGATGGGCTGTTGTTAAACTGGAGAATATGGGATTGAAACATAATCTACTGACTTGGATCAGGGGATGGTTGACAGACAGATATCAAAAAAGTGGTATATAGTAGGTGTGAATCTGTCAGATTTCAAGGTAACCAGTGGTGTACCTCAGGGTTCAGTCCTTGGACCATTATTGTTCAATCTATACATTAATGACATCAAGCAGGGTCTATCATCAGATTTGGAATTGTTTGCTGATGATGCGAAGATAGGCAGGGCAATCAGGGATGTTACTGATATTCAGTAATTACAAAATGATTTGAATAGACTGGAAATCTGGGCAAACGAAAATGGCTATCAGTTTAATGTTAGTAAGTGTAAAGTTATGCACTTTGGCATGATTAGAGTTCCAGCGGCATATTATATTAGTGGGGTTATGCTACAAGAAACTGAAGAGGCAAGGGATCTTGGTGTATTGGTGGATAAAGTTCAAAGGTCACATAGCAAAAGTTGCAAATACAACTCAGAGGATAATTGCTATGTTGAAGCGAACCTTGACATGTAAGGATAAGGAAGTCATTTTGCCTCTTTATAAGGCTTTGATAAAACCACACTGGGATTACTGTGCACAGATTTGGTCTCCTGGGTTCTAAGGGGATAAAGAAGCTGTGGAAAGGGTGCAAAGAAGAGTTACAAAGATTATATCCGGATTATGGGATTTAGATTATGAGGACAGATTGTGAGTATGTGGACTGCAGACTCTGGTTAACAGGAGAAAGGGGGGGGGGATATGATAGAGGTCTATAAACTTTTGAATGAGTGTTATAGCATTTCAACAGATGAAATTTTACGTCATATGGAAGGTGGGGAGAAAGAGAGAACACGGGGGCATCCATGGAAGTTAAATTTATATTTGCAGTCAAGAAAGGGGTAAGAGCTAGGTTTTTCTCCCAGAGAGCAGTGAATGAGTGGAATAATTTGCCCTTATGGGTAGTGAGTGCATCTAGTGTGAAGGAATTCAAGGGTAGGTATGATAGCTAGGTTGGGTAATTTATAGTCTCCCTCGATGAGTCCTTGACTTCCTGGAGGTCTCAGATAATAATAATATTTTCTTTTTACTTTGTCAAATGCTTTTTCGTAATCTATAAACAAAAGATGAGTTTCCAAATTAAATTCTATTCTTTTTTTCTATAAATAGTTTTAAACAGAAAGCTGCATCTATTGTAGAGTGTCCTTTTCTAAATCCATTTTGACATTCTAATAATATTTTTTCACTGTATATTTTTAGTTTTTCATTAAGTATTCTGCTATCTATTTTGTAGCATGTATTCAATAAACTAATACCTCTATAGTTAGCAGGTTTTGTTTTATCCTCTTTTTTAAATATAGTTATTACTATGTTTGTATTCCATTCTATTGGTATTTGTCCATTTGTATATATTTTATTTAAAAATTTTAGTAATCTTTGATGAAAATTTTTTCCAGCAAATTTATGCAGTTTGGAGTTTATCCCATCTTCTCCTGCTGATTTGCCATTTTTTATTTTATTTAGGTTGTCCTTTAATTCTTTCATTGTTATCAATATCATTTAAGGTATTTTGTAAGTTTCTGGTGTAATTATTTTTGATACCAGTATTATCCGTCCAAAGATCTGCAAAGTAATCCAAAAATTATTTTACATCTATTTCACAATTTATATTTGCAGTTTCTTTTATATCTGCATTCATGTGTTTTAGTATTTTGTACACACTGGGTCTTATTTTGTATATGTAATTTTCTAGATATGATACAAATTTTTCCCAGCTTTCCCTGTCTCTTTCTGGTTTCTCTTTTGGCTATTGCTAGTCTTTTTTTATATTCAATTTCATCTTCTTGTTTTTTGATCTTTTAAAAGCCAGCTTTTTATTTTCAATTATTGTTTTTATTTCATTGTGCCATATATGTAATTTTTTATTTTTATGATATTTTTTGTGGTTCCTAGACTTTTATATGTTGCTGATGCAATAATTTCTTTTATATTATTTTATTCTTTCTCAATGTCTTCATTTTCTTGTATTTTTTCTAAGTAATTTCTTATACTTGAATCATTTAGTAGTCTTACTTTGTAATTAGATTTTGTGTCTCTGGTTTATTTTTTTGTATTTTTTGTAGCCAGTGTGGTGGAAATCTTAGTTTTGCCTGCACTAAATAGTGATCTGTGTCAATTCATGCACGGGGGGGGGGGAAATGGTAAAAAAATCAATCGACTTTGTAGTTTATAATAACGTTAAAATAATGAATTCTTTCTGATATACATAAATATACTTGGGCAGTAAAAGGATAGAAATCAATATTAGATTACTTTATCTTAAATGAAAAGACATCAAAGTTCTCTTTAAACGTTAGAGTTCACAGAAGATATGAAATAAGTAGTGACCACTTTCTTGTTAAAATAAAATTAAGATTACCACCTAAATGGCCACAAATAACAAGAACAGAAAGAAAATTTAAAACATTTGTTTATAAAATTAGATTATTAAATGACTCAAATATACAATGGCTATATGAACAAAGAATTAACCAATATTTAGATAAAATAAAACAAAATGAAGAAATGGAAATAGAATGGCTTAATGTAAATATGATATTAAAACGAAAACTTAGGAAAGACCAAAAAATTCAATAAAAAGAAAAACTGATGATATGGGATAACACAATCAAAGAAATAATCAAAATGAAAAAATAAGCATATCATAAATGGTTAAGTAGTAAGAGATTAGAAAATGAAATAGAATGTAAAAGATTAAGAGCCATAGCTAAAAGAGAAGTCAGAAAAAAGACAGAGAATCATGGAACAAATTTGTTTCTAATTTAGAGCATGATTTATATTAAAAAAAGGACCTAATGTATATGAGATTTTGAAACATTTAAATACAGATACTAAATAAAGCATAAAATTAAAGATCAAATTGAAATTAGGAGAATTTCTAAATTTCTATACAGATAAATATTTTAAAAAAGATAACTGGCAAACATTTAATGAAAATGAAAAAACTAAAGAATTAGAAATCAGTCTGAAAGAAACAAGAAATGGAAAATCAACTGGAAAAGATAAGTTAGGTTCAGAATTATATAAATATGCAGGAATAAGGTTAAAAGAAAGACTCTTATTATTTTTAATAAAATCTATTCAACAAGTAACCCACCAATAGAATGGAAAAAAGCAATTGTGATTCCTATCTTTAAAAAGATAGAGATGATCCTAAAAATTATAGAGGTATGAGTATTCTAAATTCCTGTTACAAAATATATAGTAGAATTTTAAATAACAAACTAATAAAATATTCTGAAAGCTTTATTTTAGAAGTACAAAATGGATTTACAAAAGGACGATCATGCATACACCCGGCTTTTTGCCTAAAATTAATAATAGAGAAAAGAGAATACAGTTTAGAAACACATATTACATTACTGACTTTGAAAAAGCATTTGATAAAGTTAAAAGAAGTATTTTATTTAATATTATTATTATCTGACCTCCAGGAAGTCAAGGACTCATCATGGGAGGCTATAAATCACCCAAACTAGCTGCCATACCTTCCCTTAAATTCATTCACAGCAGATGCACTCACTACTGCTAAGGGCAAATTATTCCACTCACTCACTGCTCTCTGGGAGAAAAACCTAGCCCTTACCCCTTTCTTGACTGCAAATAAGTTTATCTTCCACGGATGCTCCCATGTTCTCTCCCCCACCTTCCATACAATGAAAAATTTCATCAGTTGATATCCTATAACAGGGGTGTTCAACCCGTCAATCGCGATCGACTGGTCGATCTTTTGTGTATTCCTCCTTACTTACAAATTTAATTAAAACTGTAAACATATATTTTATTTTATTTTTTCATTATATTTATATTATAAATATATAAATAAATATAATATAAATATATTTATGTTTATATTATTTTCATTATATTTTATTTATCATTATTTTGTAAAAAGAAAACCAGGACATCCTCTTAAACGATTCAACGATGACTTCTAAGGCTGGAACAGGCCATGCTAGGCCTAAATCCTTGACACACAAGGTGATGATGATGATTATTTTGTATTATTTTTAATATGCTTTAATTGTATTGCTATTGTTTATTTATTTTTTGTTAAAATTGTCACATCAGTAATTTTCATATAAGTCCGGGTAAATGAATTAATTTGGATCAGTGGAAGTCAAACAGTGAGCTGAGTGAATACGATTATAAGCAAAGTGTCTTGCTTATAATCGTATTCATTTAAGCTAAATGTCTTGGGATATTTAGCTTAAATGTTAAATATCCCAAAGCACATTACATCGATTTTTTACTTAGGTTAAGTCCCAAGCGAATATTGTAAAAAAATAAACTTTGTTTGTCTCGGTATAGTTTGCATTAGATGTTTTTGTAAATAACTCTTTGAAGCTAAGTGTATATACTGCTTTAATAAGAATATGTTAGAGTGTTAAAAAAAAGGCAATTTTTTTGTCACCGAAGTTGTACATGGCGGCATTAGAAAGACTGTTATTGAAACTTGCATGTATGAGAAAGGCTTGCAGGCTCTAAGTGTAAGCATCTCCAAAGTCAGTCAGAAAGAGTTCAAACAACTTTCTGATGGCCAGCAACTTACAATCAAAAGAAAGCGCAGGAGAACAAAAGGCGTGCTGAACTTGAAACTTAAGATGAAAGACTCATACCGATTCTTTGGAGGTTGAAACTTCATGCGAGGTCTCAGAGGAGGCCTAATAAAAAGGGACTGAAGCAAATAGAAGGGGTCCCGGTTCCAGAATTGCTATCAGAGAGGAGGTGCCCGATCCAGAGTCGCCGTCAGAGAGACTGCCCGGATCCATGTTGCTTGAGAGAGGAGTTTCCCGCTTCCAGAAAGGAGCTTCTCAGTTCGAGACATCACTAGAGAGAGAGACTACTTCTAGGCCGCAGACAAGGTTTCGTTGCCGAAAGGAAGAGTTCCAATTGCCAGAGAAAAGTTTCCAGGCCAGGTTAATGTCAGACATTCACCAGTATGTTGCGTTTTCATTACAATTTGATAAATCAAACGACTTCACTAATGTTGCTCAGTTAATGGTATTTATTCGCATGGTATTTCAAGATTATTAAGTAAAGAAGAACTTTTAAAAATTATACCATTATTGGGAAGGACTAGAGGAGAAGGCATTTGATGAATTTGTGAAACAACACAAACTTCCGCTTTTTAAACTTGTGTCTATTACTACTGATGGTGCTCCTGCAATGATAGGTAATAAATCAGGCTTCATTTCATTATGTAAAAACGATGACAAATATCCAGATTTTTTAATGTACCACTGTATTACTCACCAACAAGTACTGTGTAGTAAAAGATTAAACACACAAAAGATGTTTTGGATATTACATTTAAAATTGTAAATTCTGTTCGAGGAAAAGCCCTGCAATGGCAGTTATTTAAATTACAGGCAGATGATGATAGAGAACTTCTGTTGTACAATAATGTTCGCCAGCTCAGCAGAAGTCAATTTTTAGAAAGATTTCTTGTATTAATTAACGATATAAAAATTTTTCTTGATATAAAAGGAGATATTTATCCACAATTGAGTGATAAAAGATGGTTGTTACGCTTATCATTTTTAGTAGATTTCTGTACGAAATTAAGTCATTTAAATTTAGAGTTACAAGGTAGAGATAAAAATTTAATTGACATGTTAAGTTCAATAAAAATTTTCCAACAATACTTACTTTTATTAAAAAAAAATATAAATGACTGCAAATTTAGACATCTCCCATATTTATTAAAATTTTTTAAACAAAATCAAGATATGCTTAGCTATGATTTAAAAGAATTTATTCGTGAAATAAAATTAGTTGAGGAAGAAATAAATTCAAGATTTAAAGATTTTAATAAAAGTGAAATGATTGTATCTTTTATCAATAATCCATTTCAAGAAAACTTGAACATCACAGAAATTTCAAATAAAATTAGTGGGCTGTTTGATATAAACCAAGCTGAAGTTGAGATAATAAACCTTCAGAATAATTTACATTTAAAATCAATAAACAATGAAGTCATTTGGAAGTATGCACATAAAAAATTCCCAATATTAACTGATGTTGTGCGAAAAATTCTGTCGTCTTTCAGATCGACATACTTGTCAGAATCCGCTTTTTCAAATATGACTGTCATAAAAAATCAATTAAGAAACCAAATTACAAATGATCATTTGGATGATCGTCTGCGATTGGCCACTTCTTCATATCAACTTGAATATGAAGATATTGCACGGTCCAAACAATGCCAAATTTCATATTAACTTTTTTTTTTTTTTAAATCAACCAGCATTTCCTGTAACTTGTGTGTTTGTAATCAATCTGTTGTTTTTTCTAACTTTGGTTTTCCAAAATAGAGAAATAAATATTTTATTCCAATATATTTGTTTTTTTTTTGTTGTATTAAAATAATTAAAAATGATAAATAAATTTTTAAATACCTAAATAAAGTTTTTAGTTGTGTATTTTTTTTTAGTTGTTTATTTGTGCATAATCAGATATCAGGTTGGGGGAACATGATCTATATAAGAGAGTAGATCGCCGAATAACTTATAGGAGAGTAGATCGTCGAATAACTTTTTACAGAAAAGTAGCTCGCGTAGTAAAAAAGGTTGAACACTACCGTCCTATAACAATCATTCAAAAGTTTATAGACCTCAATCATATCACCCCTCTTTCTCCTGTTAACCAGAGTCTGCAATACACATACTCACAATCTGTCCTCATAATGTAAATCCCATAATCCAGATATAATCTTTGTACCTCTTCTTTGCACCCTTTCACAGCTTCTTTATCCTCTTGGAACCTGGGAGACCAAATCTGCACACAATAATCCAGCCAAAGCCTTATAAAGAGGCAAAATGACTTCCTTATCCTTACATGTCAAGGTTCACTTCAACATTGCAATTATCCTCTGAGTTGTATTTGCAACTTTTGCTATATGACCTTTGAACTTTAAATTCTTATCCACCAATATGCCAAGATCCCTTTCCTCTTCAGTTTCTTATAGCATAACCCAGCTAATCTAATATGCCACTGGAATTCTAATTACATCAAAGTGCATAGCTTTATACTTACTAACATTAAATTGATAGCCATTTTCGTTTGAACAAATTTCCAGTCTATTCAAATCATTTTGTAATTGCTGAATATCAGTAGCATCCTGATTGCTCTGCCTATCTTTGCATCATTGGCAAACAATTGCACATCTGATGTTAGATCCTTCCTGATGTCATTAATGTATATTATTATTATTTTATTATTATTCGTGACACCTCCAAGGAGTCCGAAGACTCATCGCAGGAGGACACCTACAACTGTCTCAACTACTACACCGAACCTCTACTACGAATCATCTCCATCAACACCATCTACCGCTCACCTCCACCACTACCACAACTAGTATTTTTTGTCTGTAAATTGCGTGTGTTCTGAAGGACCGATTTGTCTGTGGTCCAAAGACTGAACTCTGAGGTGCACCACTGGTCACCTTAAATCTGGCAGATTCACACCTACTGTATACCATTTTTTGATATCTGCCTGTCAATCATCCCCTGATCCAAGTCAAGAGTTTATATTCCAATCCCAATCAAATGGCCTTAGAAAATTTGAATATTATCATAGTGTATCCATTCCCTTTATCCAATTCAGCTGTAACACTGTTATAAAATATGAGCAAATTGCTAAAACATGACCTTCCTTTAGTAAACCCATGCTGTTCCTTGCAGAGTATAGCATGTTTGTCTACTCATTTCTGTATGTGAGCTCTTACCAACTTCTTTAAAATCTTCACTACCACACCAGAGATAGTGATAGGTCAATAGTTAGACATCACTTTTTGTACCACCTTTGTACAATGGAACTATCATACATTCCTTCCATTCCTTGGTATCATTCCTGAGCTGAGATTCAAGTTATACAAGCATGTGAAAGCCAATTCAGCTGAACATTCCTTTAGCAAATGGCTGATATTCCATCTGTCCCTATAGACAAATTCTTATCCAGGTTATGCAACAGCGATTCAACCTCATTTTCATGAATCTCTAACTCTTCGTTAATGTAGTAGTAGCACTGTGCACCATGTTATATACACCTGGTTGATATATCTTAGCAAAGTGAGCTCATTAACTGAACAATCTCATTAGCTTCTGACACTCAAGTACCATCTGCATTCAATAAAGTTATTCTTCCACATTCATTCTTTCTTTTACTTGTGGCATAATGATAAAATTCTTTTGGATTGCCTTTAGCTTGCATATTTCTTTTCATACTCCGATTTAGCTTTCCTCACAATACTCGTTACTTTTTATTGCCTGAGCTTTATATATTTCATAACTCTTCTCACTCTTATTCTCACGATATTCTTTCCACATAATCCTCTTCTTGTGGATTTCTTGCTTTAATAAGGTTGGACATCTTTTCACTCCCAACTCATTTATTCTTTGAACACTAGAAATACATTCAGATACCGCCTCATTTAAGCACTTTTTCAAAGATTTCCATGCATTGCTAACATTTTTCCCATTCAGTAACTGATACCATGGGACCAAAGATAATATTCTCCTAAGTTGATCATAATTTACAGCTTTGTAGTTTACCATGTAACCTGTTTTAATTGGAGCATCAATACAATTAGATACTTCCCAAGAAAGTAGAGCATGATCACTGTCATCAATTGGTGGTAAAATAGCCATATTCTTGACAGAGACCCCTTCTGACGCTGTGAGCAAATCCAGCACTCTTTGACCTCGAGCTCCTTCTTTCACATGCTGCTTGAGAAAGTTGTCTCGCATCAATTCAATAAATTCCTCTTCTTCCTTATCATGAATGAGATTTCTCTTCTACCCAATCAATGTTTGGAAAATTAAAGTCACCCATAATGATCATTTGTTTGGTACCCATAAGGCTAAATTGGTGATGCATTTCTTCATCCCCTGCAACTGAGCCTCCATGTCTGTAGCAATTTTTCTAGAATTTTCTCTTTTCCCTCCCTAGACATACTTAAAAGGTCTGAATCTAAATAATATTTACCCCCCCCCTCCCAAGCCACATACATAATCATGTTCAAAGACAATTAAAATTTTATTACGTTTGCATACCATAGCTAAACTTTCACACACATTTTTCTCATTCCTCCCTTGATGATCTAGTTTCCCTGACTCTTTGCATTAGCTCTCATACCAAGAAGTAATTTCTCCAGGCTTCTGATGCCAAATGACTTCAAGTGCAGACATCCTTCTTATAGAAGTCTTTTCTGTCATCAAACACACCCCACACATCTAAAAATTCACATCCATATCTTCTACAGCCTGTGTGTGAAATCATTTGCTATCATCGCCCTTCTATTTAACTCAGTACTGTCATATCTGGGTAGTAATCCAACAATTTTTACTCTCTCACATTTCTTTCTTGCTTCTTCCAACAAACCTTTCATATCTTTTATCGTACTATATTTGTCACTACTTAAATTATTTGTACCTACAATAACTACCAACTCCTTTCTTTTTTTTTTTTTTTTTTGGTTTTCAATACATTTGTCATATTTTTAATTTTCGCTCCTGGGAAACTAGAAGTGGTGATTCTCTCCGCAAGCACAAATATTAAAATTGAGTCACCATACCATATGACCACTTTTTTCTTAGATTTTAACTGACTTACCCTTGTTATTAATATTTTGACTACCAAGTTCAATACTTTCCTGACTGTTCTTGTTCTTATCCTGTCTAAGTTTAGTCAAACATTCTTCCACCTTTTCCAATTCCCTGGCATTTTCTAATAATTTCTTTTAAATGAGATATTTCTAATGTCAACTTGTCCTCAGATAAATTATCATCATCACTGCAGCAATACTTTTGTTCATCAGGACAAACGCTCTCTTTAGTAGCAACAATTTGAGCTTTAGACACTGTCTTGTTATGCTGAGTTTTCAGCGCCATTTTTAAGAGTAGTAAAAACTAATATTTCTACAATTATATTATAAAATGCTATAGTACAATAATTACACTAAAAAACTACAATAAAACACTAAAACTACACAATTAAATCCAAGAAAACACTTAATAAACTTCAGGAGCTCTCCAACTCATGTGTTTTCACCTGATAGCCTCCATATCAGAATATACTAAAAGAAAGACAAATACCAACTAATATTCAAAAAGCTTTATCATAAGTATATATGAAAATAATCAAATACAAAGATTAAATTATGAACTTTCATATCTGAGAGAGATAAATCAATGAGTCCAACAGGGATATCTCCTTTCAGCAACTCTTTTTAATATTTATCTAAATGAAATAATAATAAAATGGGATAAAAATTTCCATCAAGGTATTAAACTTTCTCCTACTGTGAACTCTCCTTTTTGCTGATGACCAAATAATAATTACAAATTCTGAAGATAACTTACAGAAAGATATTTTAAATTTAAATGAAATAGCCAAAGATTATGGAATGATATTATCAACAGAAAATTAAAAAACAATGGCCTTTAAAGAACAAGATCCAATAAGAACTAAAATAGTAATAGATAAGATTTTAGAACAGGTGAATTGTGTAACTACCTAGGATGTATGACTACATATGTAAATGAAAAAGATATAAACCTAAAAATTGTTAAATATTTAAAAATAACAGTGTAATTAACTCTATATTTAAATCTAACTTAGTTCAAAAACAAACCAGACTAAAAGTATACAATACATTAGCCCTACCAGTCCTATTATATGAAAGTGAAATCTGGTCAATAAAACAAAAAGACAAACGAAGAAATATTAACCGCTGAAATGAAGTTTATGAGAAAAACTGCAAAATAGACTATTCGATCACAAAAGAAATGAGGAAATTGTGAAAGAATTCAACCAGGAATCAGTAATAGAAAAAATTTAAAAATATAAACACAAATGGATGGAACACATTGAAAGAATGAAAACAAAAAGATTACCAAAACAAAACAAGCCTGAAATTACAAACCATTAGGAAAAAGAAAGACAGGATCCTCTAAAGAGAATCAAACAATGACTTCTAAGGCTGAAACAGACCACTCTAGGTCTAAATCTTTGAAAAGCATGATGACCTATCATTCACACAATACCTTTATACTTATCTAGACCTCCCACGATGAGTCTCTGAATTCCATGTACAGAAAAATAATTTGTAAGATATGTGATTAACGTGGATAGGAGGGATTGAGTAACAAACAATTATTCGATGCACTATGAGTAAACATTATGAAAATAACTATGTTAATTAAATGATATATTTTAATTTATTTATATGTAGTTAATCATTTATTAAATCATCATATCTAATACCAAACTTACTTGAAAGCCTACGTTTCTTACGATAGCTCTGAACAAATGCTCGTGGAGAATTTGGCAATGAAGCAGCTGCTGAGGGTGACTCTTCAGGATTAAATTCTGGTAGTTCAGCAAAGCGTGCTTCAAAGTCTACTTCTTCTAATACCCTAAATATTATTAGATATAAATGCATAAAACTAAGACAAATGTATGCATTACTATTGGAATTTGTCTAATTTATTTATTCATTTAATGCAATAATTTAACTTACATTATAATCATGAAGAAAATGCATGTTACTTCACTGTTATGTAACAATCTCTCTCTCTCTCTCTCTCTCTCTTTCCACACACACACACACACAGGTTTTCAAAAGCTAAAGATGAACTACATTTTTACCTGTATATGAAAAGATTTTTATGACTACAGCCAAATGTGGACTTAAATTTATTGCCATCATCATCATAAACCATGGGCTCATTGCCAGTTGGAGTCCAATACCTCCTTCACTATCTTCTTCCACCTTTTTTTTGTCCAGTGCACAGTTTCTGTAGATCCAATTCCAGACCAGTCCTTTAAGTCGTCTATCTATTCTCTGCTGTTTATACAATCCATAATACCAAACATGAATGTCTTTATCTTCTGGTCCTCACTCATTCTGAAGATGTGTCTAAATAATTGCAGCTTCCATTGTATAATCTTCTGCATTAGATTCTCCTTTGGTTGTATCTTCCGACAGAGCTCTTCATTTGTGATTTTCTGTACCATTCCTATTCTTAGAATAATCCTGTCACAAATTCTTTCAAATGCCAAAATTCTTTTTCTTGATTCCTTATTTATTACCCATGTTTCAGATCCATACAGTAGTACACCACTGAAGATGCATGTGTTAAGTTCTGAATGAAACTGAAATTTAACACATTTTATGTTTCCTTCAGACTTAACATGCATTAATGTTTCCGGGGCCAATATTGATATATCAGATGAATAAAGCTGAATGCAATTTATCAGCAACACTAATAATTTGAGAAAATACTTATCTGTATATAGTGTTGTAAATAATTAATGTAGATTTTCTAATGTTTAAGCTATATTAACTTTGTGTAAATTCTTGTGTATTGCTGGGAGAAAGATAATCTGATTAGATACTGATGGCCAGAAGCTAAACACGTGTGCCAAGTACACCAACCTCACCAAGAAAGATGTGCACGCAGGTTTCTCCTCCCCCCCCCCGTAAAGCTTGCTAGGGGAGAGAGTGGCGCTAAGTGCTGGGAGAAGTAAGGTGTCGTGGGCAATGGGAGAGAGAATGATGACGTAGAAAGGAAGTATCAGGCGTGAGATTTAAAAGGCATTGCAGAGCCGGCTCAAGGTCCTTTCTGGCCTTTTTTTCTCTTCCCCCTGTACAGGAGACAGAGGTCTTTCGAAGGTCATTGGAGCACACTGAAGTGTCTATGGGCAGTTTGCCGGTCAACGAATAGCCCAGTGGAGCGGAGTTCTCGATCGCCACAGAGATCGCTATGCCATGCCGAGTTGGTTTACCAGAGAGCAGCGAGCATTTACCTTCTTCGGCGGAGATATGTCTAGTCTGGGCCCATCAGTAGAATAATGCAGATAAAGTCAACTGAAGAAGAACCAAGTATCAGAAGTTATGTCGAGATGTATGTGAAGGTCAATTAGTTCCCCAGCCTTTGGTAATGTAGAAACTTTGATTTGTTAAG